>NW_026020069.1:469390-524958 GCF_900185275.1 Solanum verrucosum | reverse complement strand
AAGTATGGAGCTACGGAAGGGATTGACGGACCATAGGTCGATCTACGGTCCGTAATGCTGGTCCGTCGTTTGCTTCAGAGAAGCTGATTTTTGAAAGCTGAAATATTTTCTAAGTCTCGAGTGATGGAAGGGACTTACAGACCGTAAATCCATCGACGGTCCGTAAGTCGATCTCGTGGATTGAAGACGCGTACCTGAACAAAACTTTCCTTAATTTGTTTCCATTTTTTATTTAGTATTTGTTTTCTATAAATAGGACATGTAAACCTCGTTTTTGGGGGTTAGACACTATTATTCTATTTTTGCTTTGTAGCTCTGGAGATGAATTCGCAACTCTAGCAATTATTGATTTCTCAAGTTCGTTTTGAAGATTTTGGCTTTGCAATTCAAGTTAAATTTCTGGGTTTATTATTCTCTTTACGTAAGTTCATGATTTCTTCATCTACAATTATGAATTGTGTTCTTGCCAATATGAGTAACTAAATCCACAACTAGGGTTGTGGGAACCATGATCAATTAACAAAGTATGAATAGTAGATAAGCAATTCTTGACTAGTATTTTGCATGCATTGATAATTCTTTCGTTTAGAAGTCTTTTTAACGGTGGCCAACGTTAGAACTCGCCTTGTTACTACTTGCCGGACCAAGGAGGTAATTAACAAGAAAAGAATTATCAACATAGATTTAGTGTGATACTATCTAATAGGCTAGTGTCGATTGGTACGGAATAATAACTAAGCCAAACATCGATTATGATGTCTAATATGAGGTAAAGGTAATGGTTAGTAAATTATACACACGTAGCCGGACCAAGGTGCGGGGTGAAATTCTCTAGATGCCGGACCAAGGATTTAGAGATACCTAACTTATCACTTTGCATGTAATACACTAGAAAAGGATTGTTATTACTAGGATTACTGCGTTATGAGATTGTGGGGAACACGTATACCCTAGTTATTTCTCTTATCTTGATAACAACCAAAGTTGAGTTTGATTATTGATTACTTATTAAGTTCTTACTATTTGTTTCACACAAGCACAACCCCCTTTTTATTACCTGTTTCTGGAAATAATTTGACTAATTGAATATAATTGTTGGTTAAAAGTAAAGTCTAAAACCATTTTCCTCGTGGGATCGATCCGAACCTACAAGTTGGGTTCTTTACTTGATAACGATTGCTTATGCTTATGAAAGGAGGTGTAATTTGAGCGTATCAAGACATAAGTACTTAGTTATGTTTAGCTTTGAAAGAGTAAGAAAAAACATATAACTTATTAAATTGAAAAACTAAAAGACCATTGTTCTAAGATTGAAAACGATTTCTAATTTTGAAGTTTTCCTGAACTTCTTGAGCTTTGCCAAAATAACATGATGTAGAAAGATCCCACCAAAATCAAGTCATTGGGCATGTAATAAATTAACTAGTTGTAGTGAAGTTACAAAGGAATGAATGAATTCTCAATGTAAAATAGCAAATAATAAACACTTTCGTCTTGTAGATGGGGCAAGTGTTCTGGATCTTGTTCCACTCTTTGGGGAAATCAATATGGTATATATGGCCAAAATCGTTTCTTGCAAGGTCTTTTCTATCAAAATTCTCCTCTAAGACACAAAAAAAATTATAAGTAAGCAATGAACTTCATCGATTGTAATGACATGTTCCCGTCGTTATGGAAAAGTCAATAGGGAAAGAATTTGGGCTAGAAAACTTTTGAGTAGTGACTTGGAAATTTCTAGCCTAGGCCAAACTTGGACGAAATTTGGGTCAGATGAGGTTTAGGTAAATCTTGTAATGAATGGGGGGGGGGGGTTAATTATGATTTTGATCACATGAGTGTATAACCAAGACGTTAAGGAGCCTGTACGGCTTTTCGAAATCAAATTCGTGCAAGTAGAACTCTCGAAACTGATCTTAGCGTGAAAAGGTAGTTTTAGAACGTCCTGGAAGGTAGGTGGGTTGTGAAACTTGGAATTCAAACTCCGAGCTTCTGTATCTGTGCAAGACGCCAAGGCGGGGCCATTATGGAGGGATAGGGTCCACCGTGGGTGGCCAGTCACGAACTTAAGTCGGGAAAAATCCCAAAATTTGTGATTTTCTGCAATACTTCGTTCTTGAGAGCGAGGAGACAACCCAAGGAGATTCTTGACAATTTTCCACGACTTGTAGTGCTAAATGTAAGGAAATTACTCCCTTAATCCATATTTTGATTCGTAGGACTTAGAATCATGGGTAACTATCATTGGGGGAGGGATTTGGCCTGCACTTGATGGTGGTAAATTCCCTAGTTGAATATTAGGATCTTGGGTTTGGACTTGGATTGATATTTTGATTATAATCAAGGTAAACTATGCCTTGTTTGTTGATCCTTGTGCTAATTACTTCTGTTTAGACCAAGAACAACCAGAAAGAATCCGGAAAGGGAAGGTTCAAGTGTCTTAGGAAGAATCAAGCTAGGTTTCGAGGTAGGTGATGGTTCGATTCCTTGTTTGTGTGATATATGCCGACTAATTTCTTCTTATATGCATGTGTGTATGTGAATCGTGAAATATGAATTGAATCTAATGAAATGAATATGTGCGAACAACTACATGCCATGAACTGCTACCTGACCATGTGACTATATGTAATATTCATTATGGGGTGGTTGTGATTGTTCTTGTGCTGATTAGATCAGGTGTCACGTTCTGACAAGTACATTGGATCAGGTGTCACGTTCTGACACACTAACAATTTGGGTATGGGTTCCATGAGAGAACCACTTATGATTATTTATGATCATGTCTACCTATAATTGATATTGGGAAACTGTATGTTGCTCCTAAAATGCTAATTAAATAATATTTTATATATATGTGTGTGTTTACTGTGTTGTAATTTGTTGGTTGTATTTCTCTTACTGGAGTAGTCGTGTGATCCTACCAGTACACTGTAGTTGTGTACTGATACCGCACTTGCTCATTCTTTGTTGAGTAGAGGGCATCTTCAAGCGGCTACTGATAGACCTCAGTTAGGAGATCACTGCTCGAGATCGAATTAAAGGGCGAGCCAGTTCTTCCAGGCTGCCATGCTTCCTCTATTATTTAATCCATCCTTTTCTGACTCAGACTCTATAGTTAGATTTATTCGTATATTTTGTTCTGGGGCCGTACCCCCTTTCCTTAGACTTGTTGATTGGTAGAGTTTTGGTACAAGGACTTTCAGGTTCTAGGGGTTGACTTCCGCAATAGATGTTTAAATTGTTTATTTAAAACCTTTGGAGTTTATGGGAACTCTGTTTCTATCCATCATTTAAACCTTCTTCTGTAACATTAAATGTTTAGTTTTTTGTTAAGTTGCTTAGTTGGGTTATCGTAATGAATCTCCCACTGGAGAGTTAGAGTGGGTGCCAATCATGGCGGGCTAGGTTGTGACATTGATAATCGTTGTGAACTTATTATTTATAATAATCTATCACTAGCTTTGCTTATATTGAAGTCTTTTCTCAAGAACTTGGACACCTATGATTTCTTTTCTTTCTTAAATTCGTTATCACATGTCACTTCTATAATATCCGGGGAAGGTTGAGTCTCAATATTCTTGCATTAATGCATTCCTCTTAAGAAAGTCTTTAATATCACATCCAAAGAATGGTTTTATGAACTTTTTACTAAAGCCAACTTTTTCAATGAAAGAACATTTGGTTGCTTGTATTATAAATTTATGATCAACTATTCGATAAAACAGTTCCCCAAATGAGATCGTAATCATAATGTACATTATCTCTCTTGAACATTTTATCGATATAACCATCAAACTCTCTTGAAGAATCTTCAGCATCTGCACCATGCTGAGAAAGAGTGCAATCTAGATCTTGTCCGACTCGCTCTCTCTTCTTACCACTACCTTTTCCATTAGTCCCTTCACTAGCACTGCTTCTACTAAAGTCTTTTCCCATGTAATTGGAAACCTTTTCCTTCTTTTCTTTAATACGATTGTTATCATATGTCTTTTATATAATATCTTGGGGGAAGGTTGCTTCGTAGGATTCTGGCATTCACTCCATTTCCTCTTAATGAAGGGAGTCTTTAATATCACATCCAAAGAATGACTTTCTGTATTTTTTGCTAAACTCAAATTATTCAATGAATCAACCTTTGGCTGCTTGTGTTTATATATATCTCTTACCTTTTCTGATCTAGTGCCTAGAAATCTTACTTGGTTATCAATACCAAGCAATCTATCGAAGCATTCTTTGATTTACTTGGAGTCTTTTTTTCTTTACAACTTGAGTTCCTTTACCTCCAACATATTCTTTCTTAAAATAATTCCAAATTTCTTTTGGTGATGGGAGAAATGTAATTCTCTTTAAAATAGTTGTTGAGACAACAACAAACAAAGTTGCTTTCGTCGTGAACTTCATAGATTTTCTTTTCCTTGTGACTCTTGATTTGCGCTATAGTTGGATTATTTTGTAATGGATTAATTTCATAATCCTCTTCCACGTCTTGCTTCCTAAAGATCAAGGGTCTTAAAGTAATTTTTCATTCTCACAACACATAATTGGTAATTTTCATTACTAAAAACAGCATGAGTCATTCATGAAAAACAATTTTTGCAATCCATCTCTTCACTCAAAGGTCCCTTCAGAAAAATTGCTCTAGATCCCACCTATTAGTTTTTGAAAGAAAATAAATGCAAGAAAATAACAATGGAAGAAAAGTTGAAGGATAAATTATGTATTTCACTATAGAACTTTATATTATTGATGACTATCAACAGACATGTATTTACTAACTAAAAACCGAACTGAAATAGAAATCAACTCCTAAATACTAGGTGTCTAACTTAATAGAATTATTGCAACGGGAATATCTGTAGTTCTAAATCAAAGATTCAACGTATATACTAAAGATTCCAAGGCCTTCAATCTTGAACCTGACAAGTAAATCTCTTAAGCTTCAACATTATTGTTTTGAAGCCACATCGAGAAAGCTTAAAGAGTGTTCGTATCAGCTCTGTGATGTTTTTGAGTAAACTCAAGACGAGCAAGACATATGAAGTTAGGATATAGTCGAGGGTTGTTGTAGTCCACCAATTCAGTTGGTGGACTCACCACCTTATATTTGTCTGGACAAAGAAACAAAGCAAGTGATTTTCTAAAGTCTTGTTGTTAACCACTGCTCTATGCAAGATACTTTTGTATCTACCATTCGATAGGGTCTGCAAAAGGACAAACACCAAATATGTTATATTCAACTTGTAAGCCTAAGAACTCATGATGTATATCACTACTCGTCATGTGGAAAGATCTTATAATGTTTTTCACCAAAAAATGTATTATTTGTTTAATTGATTATGTTTATATTATTTGTATGTAACACATAATACATTAGCTTATTATATAGAACTAGTTTGTAAATTTTCTTACCATAAATGTGTCGCCTATGTCAACCACAAAAGCATTAAAATTTGGACGAATGGAGTACCATTCGTTGTCCACAAAAACCTGAAGTCCTGAATTGAGGCATAATAAATAAAACAATGACTTCAATAAATAGGATACATATTTTAATAAGATACAATGTTTTGATGTATTCATTGTACTTTATGTATCATAAATTATTATTTTTATGTAAATTCCATAAATATGATACACAAATTATTAGGATAAAATAATTTTGATGTAATAAAAATTAACATTTCCTGAATCTCAAAAGACTCTTTAAATTAATAAATATTAATTTATCTATTAAATTATACATCTACAAATTAATAATATTTTGTAGTCTCACCTATATAAATTAGTGAGTTTTACTATAGTTTTGTTTTAAGAATAAAAGTTATTTGTAGCTGTATAAGGAAATCTATCTAAGGAAAATCAGTCGGAAAACATATTTAAATATCTCTACCTTTGATTATGCTATATTATGTGTAGATATGTTACATTCTGTAACAAAATTATACCCCAATTTAAAGTATTATTAAGTCATTCTTAGCAAATTGTTTAGACCCATATTTTATATTTCAAAGATTTTTAAGGAAAACTTTGATTTGAAATCTATGGTCAAACATATCATTAAAAATATTTTCTTTTTTGAAATTTGCCTCAAAATATATGAGAACTCTCTGGCCACAAAATTAAGCACTATTAAGCCCTTCTCAACAAACTGTTCGGACCCATTTTTGATACTTAGAACTTTTTAAGGAATTTTTTTCAAAATATATGGTAAAATATATCTTTCAAAGTATTTCCTTTTTTAAAATCTGATTCAAACAACATGTGAACATCTACCCAAATTTTAAGCATACTAAAGCTTGAAGGGCAATCAGGTTCAAGTGGGAAAGATTCATCTTTTGTTTCATCGGAAGACGATGCAGAATGGGAAACTGCTGGCCCAAAGAACAAGTTCGTAGTCACAAGAACTCAAGACTTCGTTCCTTCAAACTTGAGTGCCATTATTGGGGAAGTTGAAGAGTCTTGTAAAAGTGAGAGGGAACAAAGCCTCTGCGATAGTTCATCCATTTTTGGTATTCCATCTTGATAAGTTGTTCATAACATTCAAGATGCTCTTCGCTTATTTTTGCCCCTGAGAAACTCGAGGGATATAGAACTACCAAAGGAATGGTTGGATTGGTTAGTACTAGGATATCCATGAGCATACAAACACTTCCTAAGATGCTGATTTTACACCTGAAGAGGTTTGGTTATAGAAGTTATGGAAGTACCAAATTGCATAAACCTGTGCAATTTGGTACTTCCATAGATTCTATAACCTAACTGCTTCAGGTGTAAAATCATCATCTTAGGAAGTGTCTGTATGCTGATGGATTTCCTAGCAGTAGCCACTCCAACCATTCCTACGGTAGTTCTATATCCCTCAAGTGTCTCAGGGGGAGAAAATAGGCAGAGAGCATCTTGAATGTTATGAATAGCATCGTGTGAAATATAAAGATGGAATACCAAAAATGGTTTAACTATTACAGAGGCTTTGTTCCCTCTCACTTTTACAAGGCTCTTCAACTGACCCCTAATAATGGCACTCAAGTTTGAAGGAACGATGTCCTGAGTTCTTGTGACTACAGACTTGTTCTTTGGGCCAACAATTTCCCATTCTTCATCGTCTTCCGATGAAACAATAGAAGAAGCTTTCCCACTTGAACCTGATTGCCCTTCAAGCATTAGGATGCTTAAAATTTGGATAGAATTTCATATGTTGTTTTAATAAGATTTTTAAAACGGAAATTCTTTCAAAGATATGTTTGAAGATAGATTTTGAAAAAATTTCCTTGAAAAGTTCTCAAGTATCAAAAATGGGTCCGAATAGTTTGTTGAGAAGGGCTTAATAGTGCTTAATTTTGTTGCCAGAGAGTATTCATATATTTTGAAGCAAATTTTTAAAAAGGAAATATTTTTAAAGATATGTTTGACCATAGATTTCAAATTAGAGTTGGAAATTTTTTTTCCTTAAAAAGCTTTGAAATATCAAAATTGGGTCCAAGCAGTTTGCTAAGAATGACTTAATAATGCTTAAATTGGGGTATAATTTTGTTATAGAATGTACATAGACATATCTACACATAATATAGCATAATCATAGGTATAGATATTTGATGAATTTTTTCGATTGATTTTCCTTAGATAGATTTCCTTATATTGCTACAAATAACTTTTATTCTTAAAATAATACTATTTTAAAACCATTAAATTAATATAGGTGAGACTACAAAATATTATTAATTTGTAGATGTACAATTTAATAGATAAATTAATATTTATTTAATATAAAGAGTCTTTTGAGATTCAAGAAATGTTAATTTTTATTACATCAAAATTATTGTATCCTAAAAATTTATGTATCATATTTATAGAATTTACATAAAAATAATAATTTATGATACATAAAGTACAATGAATACGTCAAAACATTGTATCTTATTAAATTATGTATCCTATTTATCTAATTCAATGTTTTATGTATCATTCCTCAATTCAAGTCAGGACTTCAGGTTTTTGTGGACAACGAATGGTAATCCATTCATCCAAATTTTAATGCTTTTGTTGTTAACATCGGCGACACATTTATGGTAAGCAAATTTACAAACTAGTACTATATAATAAGCTAATGTATTATGTATTGCATTCAAATAATATAAACATAATCAATTAAACAAATAATACATTTTTTGGTGAAAAACATTATAAGATCTTTCCACATGACGAACAATGATATACATCACGAGTTCTTACTTAGAAATTGAATATAACATATTGGGTGTTTGTCCTTTTGAAGGCCTATCGAATGGCAGATACAAAAGTTGCTTGCATAGAACATTGGTTAGCAACAAGACTCCTAGAAAATCACTTCCTTTCTTTGTTTGTCAAGACAAAGATAAGGTAGTGAGTCGACCAACTGAATTGGTGGACTACAACACCCCTCGACTAGATACGGACTTCACATGGCCTGCTCTCCTTGAGTTTACTCAAAAGCATCACAGAGCTGATACGCACACTGTTAAAGCTGTCTCGATGTGGCTTCAAGACAATAATGTAGAAGCTTAAGATCTATACATATAAGGTTCAAGATTGAAGGCCTTGGAGTCTTTTGTAAATATGTTGAATCTTTGATTTAGAACTACAAATATTTCTGTTGCAATTATTCTATTAAGTTCGACACCTAGTATTTAGAAGTTGATTTCTATTTCGATTTGGTTTTTAGTCTGTAAATACATGTCTTTTGTTAGTCCATAATATAAAGTTCTGTAGTACATTACATAATTTATCCTTCAACTTTTCCTCCATTGTTATTTTCCTGCATTTCTTTTCTTTCAAAATCTTATATGTGGGATCTAGAGCTATTTTTCTGATGGGACCTTTTAGTGAAGAGATGGATTTCAAAAATAGTTTTTCATGAATAACTCATGCTATTTTTAGTAATGAAAATTACCAATTATGAGTTGTGAGAACGAAAAATTACTTGGAGGCCCTTGATCCTTAGGAAGGAAGCAGTGGAAGAGGATTATGAGATTAATTCTTTACAAAATAATCTCACCAAAGCCCAAATCAAGAGTCACAAGTAAAAGAAAATCATAAAGTCCATGACGAAAGCAACTCTTTTTGTTGTTGTCTCAACAACTATTTTAAAGTGAATTATATTTCTCCCATCACCAAAAGAAATTTGGAATTACCTTAGGAAAAAATATGTTTGAAGGAATTCCAGTTGCAAAGAATAAAAGACTCCAAGAAAATCAAAGAATGCTTGGATAGTTTGCTTGGTTATTATAGCAAGCTAAGATTTCTAGGGACTAGATCAGATAAAGTAAGAGATAAATATAAACACAAGAAGCTAAAGGTTGATTCATTGAATATTTTGACTTTAGCAAAAAATCAAGAAAGTCATTCTTCGGATGTGATATTAAAGATTCCCTTAATTAAGAAGAAATGGATTAAATGTATGTATCCTAAGAGACTACCTCCCCTCTATATTATAGAAGAGACATGTGATAACAGTCATATTAAATAAACGAAGGCAAAGGGTTCCAATTGAATGGGAAAAGACATCAGTAGAAGCAGAACTAGTAAGGGGACTGATGGAAAAGGTAGAGGTTAGAAGAGAGAGTGAGTCGAACAAGATATAGATTACATTGTGTCTCAGCGTAGTGCAAATATAATTTCTAACTAAAAATAGAAAAATAAGTTACTAACTTATCAGTTTAATTCAAATAACAAATAAAAAGAACTAACTCCTAAATATAAGTTAAATAGGACTCTAATAACATAATTTAAAAACCTTCAAAATAGCTAATTGTTTTATTTCTGCAATTTCCTGAGACATATTCTCAACAAATCCGACACATTAAATAAGTTAAGTAGTGCTCTAAAGGAAATTAATTATTGAATTAAATTTGTCAGTAATTTATTTTATTGATTAGTATCTTTAATTTACATGGTGAATTACATAAGTGTTTAATGATGAATTTCGAAATATAAATAGAGGAGTGCAATTACGAATTACTAGTGGAATGATTTGTAATTTATTATGATAAGAATAATTCAAATTAATTATTTGGAATTATTTCTACAATAGGAAGCCACAATAATTAATTATGTGGTTCCTGCAGTTCCCATATTTTACTAGAACTCATAATCCTATTTCTAAGGAGAAAAGAGGAGACTAGCATGAGTTTTCCTTTGGAAAAGAAAAATGTCATGTATGTTTATGGTTGAAGAAAATAGACTGTGTTTTGTTCTCCTTTTTGGATTGGGAAGAAGTCTCTATAAGTAGGGATTCTCCTAACCTAGAAAAAGATTGAAGGTTTCTATTCATACTTGTCCACCCAAGTATTCAGAGAGTTCGCATGTGAATTTGGGATCATTGTAGAAGACTACATAACTACTCCCTATCTTGTGGATTCACTCGAAGATCTGTCTAACTTGGGAATTCGCTTGAAGGAAGACCTACCTAACTTGTGGATTCGCTTGAAAGAATTTGCTCATGCTTCAAGAGGTAATTCTTGAATTAAATTTCAGCAAGTTTATGTAATCTAGCGTAATTTTATATGTTCTAGCATAAATGATTTAGTTATCTATTATTCATGTAAGCAATATGACTCGGGTATGCTTCCGCTGTCCATACAATTTTCTAACAGTAGTAACATTAGAGCTTCTACTAATTGGGGTTCCCTGATGGTTTTTTTTCACATTGTTTGATGACACTAGCTAAATCTTCATGTTTGGTTGCACTTTAAGATAAATAATTTTTAGCGACATCTTTTTAGAGGCAGATAGTGCATATGTTCTATGGGTCAAACAAAACCCAGTATTTTCAATATGGAACACAAATAAATACGTGAAAAACAACTAAAACTATTAAAATTTCAAAAAGAATATCTAATTGTGAACACATAATTTCAAATGTACAATGAGATTAGCATTAAACATCTTATAGACTTAAAGGTTCAACTTATCTAGTTTAAATCTTAAATCTTAAATCTATCTACGCGTGATGTCTTAATTCTGAGTTTCAATTTCTAGAAAGCAGTCATGAACAAATTATAATAAGAAACTTCTAAAGCCCCACGAAACACTCCATCTTTTGATTTTTCAAAGAACAAAATGATAACTTTCAGTATATTTTGAATGGTAATATAACTTACACGGATACTCGAATTTTAGAAAATAAATATTATTCTAAAATCATACAACACTAAATTTGCCTAAAGTTTAAGGGCATTTTTTGGAATACCAAATTTACTTGAAGAAATGTGACAAGAAAAACTTTGAAATATTTTAGAATAAGAGAGAGTTATACATCGTTATCAGATATTACACCCTTATAATGATTTACATGCATGTGTTTACCTAAAGTTATATGGCTACAGACATAGATATGCATATTGGTGTATTCACATAGAAAGCACACAAGTTTTAACATTAAGATAATAAATTTTAAACTTATATCACATAATAAATAAAGGAAAATAAAATTTTGTATGTATGTTTGTATGTTTTATGTTGTTAGTACATACACAATTATGCTTTATTAATAGTACAAGGATGCACAAACTATCCAGTGTACATAGCGTAAGAAACTGGACAGTATAGATCAGTTATTATATTATGAACTAAATAATGAAGTTACAATAAAAAAGGGATTCAAAATCTACATTAAGTATCAATAAAAATCAAATATGTCGTATATCATCCATTAAAAACATGAGGCATAAGTAATTAGTTATGTTTAGCTTTAAAAAAATTAGAAAAAACATATAACTTACTAAATTGAAAAACTAAAAGACCATTGTTCTAAGATTGAAAACGATTTCTAATTGTGAAGTTTTCCTTTACTTTCTTGAGCTTTGCAAAAATAACATGATGTAGAAAGATCCTACCAAAATCAAGTTGGTGGGATCTTGACCAGAAATCTCCAATCCATCAACATCTTCACGCTAGAAATCTCTCCCTCCCTCTTTCCCAAGCTTGGAGTAGCTTTTTGGGGGGTTTCTAGGGTGTTTTATGACTAATTTAGGTATTTTTGGAAGAAGGAGGAAATATGATTTCGTGTTATTTACGTTTTGTCTCTCCTATCCCGCTCTGGCGCCAACTTACACCGCCGTGGCGCCGCCGCCCCTGCGCTGCCGCCCTAGCGGCATCTAGCCAGCCGTGGCAGGACAGTGGTCCATAATTTTTCCAAAAAAACATCTCTCTCCTAAATAACGACGGTTAGGGTCATTACAATAGTTACTAATTTACCTCTCGTTCGTCCCCGAATGACTAGTGCATGGATCATTACGAAATCACGGATGGGGGGGTCATTTCTCAGTCCTGATTTACGACATGTCTATTATTTTAAGAGACCAGTTAGAGATATGGTGCAACGTTCGAAAAAAATGCATCCAAATTTAAATAGCCTGACCTGCCAAAGCGGCAGACCTTCCACTGAAACGGGGACACTGTGGCGAGGATCCCCCGTTGGGGCGGGAGATCGGGAAACAGTCTAGGGCGGAATGAGGAATGGTTTCCTCATTTCTCCCCTTTCTCCTTACAAAAACTCTCCCAAAACCTCTCAATTCCCTTTCTCCAAACGTCAAAATCCAGGTAATACTCACGCTCCTTACTCTTTTTACTTCATTACATTCTTAATTACGAATGCACGATGATAACTGATTGATTTGGAACAGTTTTCTGGGTAGTTATGTGAAAATGAACTTAGGTTGCTAATTTGATAGAAAAAAAGTAGCAAGGGCACTTCCCTTACGTCCCCAACGTCTCCACCATGTTTTGGGCGTGAGGATTTTGTAAAAACATGGTTGAATTGGCACAAAATGGGTGGGGGAAGTTGAAAGGTCTTCGTGACACAAACTCAAATTTGGGCACTATTTGGGGGTTTATTTGCTAATGTGATAGCATATTTAGGTTTTAGGGCAGTTAATATACTCTGAACTGCTGGAATTCTATCGAAAATGGAGATTTTGGGACGAAGAGACGCCATGACCGTGTCTGTTGCTCGTCCTAAATAAAGGCCGCCATGGCTGCCTTAATCTCGCTATGGCAGCCTTCATAATCCTGCCCTGCCAGGATTTTGGCCGCTGTGGCTGGATATGCCAGACCAGTGGCCTGCATCCTTTAACTCAGAAAATTCTCTCTTCTCCTTTTAGCCTTAACCTTTCTATTCCTATCGTGTTCTAATATATATCTAACTAATCGCACGTCTAAATGAGGAAAACTTGCCTTTCATCCGGTTCCCTGATGCCTCCAGTCGGGAAATGTATCATGACAATAGAAACACATGTTTCTGCTGCGAGAGAGGTTTTGTCTTACTTAAGCTAGAAGAGAAGGCTCTTGCCTTTCATGCTCGGCTGATGGAGTTCTGATGGGCTCCACTGACTGAGGCTCCCCCGGATACACGTTCCACTTGGGTGAGGGAGTTCTACGCCATCCTGCCTACTGTGTGATAGGACGACCCTCACCCCATCATCCGTATCCGGGGAGCTGACATTCCCCTGAATGCCACCGCCATTAATGATGCTCTACAGGTGCCAGAGGTCTCGAACGTTGTGTACGAGGCCAAGCTGAGGGAGATGGATCTGGAATGACTGAGAGACACCCTAATGGAGCCTGCCCGTCGGGACCGAGTCTATTCGACCACTGCGGAGGGCATTAATAGCACAGATCGGTCACCTGATGGTAAGAGGTGGCTACACTTGGTGACTATGAGGATCTGCCCGTCGGGCAACCGCATCGACATGACCTTTCCTCGGTCCTTGGGGGTGGCGTGTGCTATACAGGGCATCGAGTTGAATGCGGGGGCACAGATCCTTTCGGAGTGGAAGATGTTCTACCAAGGTAACAAGAAGGCTTTCTTCTTACTGGGACTTATTACTGCGCTGTGCAAGCGGGCGGGAGTGCCACTTTTTTACGACGATGAGGTACTTTATATATATATATATATATAGTGTTATTACAAGTCATATGGACTTTTCTTCATCTAAAATGTTGAAATATTAAGAAACAGTAAATAAGTAAAACAAAAAGGCAATGTTTAAAGGAAAACATACTTAAATAAGTACCTGTTAATAAATAATTACTTATTTTAGTAATATTTTTTATTTATTACTATTTATATCAATATATAGCAATACTATGATAAATCAACTATATGCATTAAAAGTGAATTATGTATACGATCAATATGTATTATAATTGTTTTAAAATATATTATGCTTGTTTGGTGTGAAATTGACACATTGTATTATAAGTGTATTAAAATGTATTATTCATAAAAAAAAAAAACTCGTATTATATGTGTTTTATAAATTGTTCTCTATAATATGTATTAAAACTGATCAAGTAAAAAGAAAATGTTATTGCTATAAATGGTAAATATTTTCTTAATATAGTATATTTATGTAAGTTTTCCATGTTTATATAGTAATAACTATTTTCAAGAAACTTCCTGAAATTCTAAATCACATAAGTAGCATTGATAAATAAAGTCATTCTTTTGTCTTGAGCATCAAAAAAATTAATCATGGCAATTCTCCAACTCTTGAGAAGTTTAATCATTTTGGAAAAAGATATTCAGAAGCATATATTTACATCACAAGAGAAATTGTTAACAAAAACAAATAAATTTAGACTACATCATGTTAACTTCATATATTTGAACATTACATACTAATACATATATTAAGCAAAAAAAAAACATTTATCATCAAAATTATTTTCCTTAATACTCCTGGTTTTGGAATATACTCTCTTAGAATGGAACGATTTACTTCATCAGAATAATGGTACCTCATATTCCACTAAACTTTGAACTCACTCAACGACAATAAATCACACAATTGTTTTCAATGCAAAGAGTAGAAGTTAAAAAAAATTGTGGTTGAAAAATGAGAGGAAGCCCCTCTATTAATAGTCAACATAGGGTAGTATGAACAAGTGTTTTTTGTGTCTTATCTGAAAAGTCATGACCTTTCAGAGGAGTCACAACCCCTTGAAAAATTCACAACTTATTGAAAAAGACACAACTCTTTGGAAAAATCACAACTCATCGAAAAATCACAAACCTTTGAAAAAAGTCGGAACTTATCGGAAAAGTCACAACTCAAACCAAAAAGTCACAACCTAAGTTAGGGACATTATAGTAATTTAAACTGAAATTCTAAATCACATAAGCAACATTGATAAATAAAGTCATTCTTTTGTCTTGAGAATAAAAAAAAAAAATTGTGATAATTCTCTAACTCTTAATAAGTTTAATCATTTTGGAAAAAGATGTTAAGAAACATATATCTACATCACAAGAGAAATTGTTAACAAAAAAAAATGAATTTAGACTACATCATATTAACTTCATGAAAAGTTACAACTTACTGAAAAAGTCACAACTCTTTGGAAAAGTCACAACTCATCAAAAATCACAACCATTTGAAAAAAGTCACAACTCATCAAAAAGTCAACCTAAGTTAAGGATGTTATAGTAATTTAACATTCAAATTAAGAGTTCATGTTTTTAAGGTAATTTAATTTAACATATATATATATATATATATATATATATATATATATATTCAATATATTGTTTTGCAAGTGTGTGTCACATGTAAAATTGTGGGATTGAACTCAACAAATCATGTCTTGCTTAAGCTTTGCATTCTTACTTCATATTTAGATACTTGACTATCACAACAAACTTGTGTCTCAAATGCCTCCTTTGAAAACTCTTTCTCAAACATGTTATGAATCTAACGAGTATAGATTGCAAAACTTGTGTTAAAGTTAGACAATATTTAACAACAAGAGTAGGCTTACCTTGTTTATACTTGAGGTCTTCCTATTCTTCGTTCAACCGCTACTTAGTCAATAAATTTTTCTCATAATCAATCATTCAAATCATATCATCATATTATATCATCATTTTTTCGGTGCGGAATTCATCTTATTGGTAGGTGAGACATTTTTCGGCATCTTATTGTTAGGTGAGGAATTCATGAAATTTTTGGTAGTGTGGTAGGTGATGTATTTATAACATTTTTGGTAGGTGTACCCGTTTTAGTAGGTGAGGAATCCATTTTAAAGAGTTTATTATAATATTCTTTTGTTAGGTGTCTTAATCTTGATATCTCTTGAATATTATTTATGATATATTCTAGATATAACATATCTTGGGTTCTTAGGTACATATACAAATTATTTTCCATTAATTGTTCTAATAGTTTTATATTTTCCATAGCTTCTGTCCAATATTGTGAATATTCGTAGTTCATTTTAATCTGAATTTATTTCTAAATCATACCATTCTATTCTTTCGTGGTCTAAATCATGTAGGTCTATTTCATACCATTGTTAGTTTAATATATTTTCTGATTCGTTATCATTGAATATTTTTTCCCATATGATTCTTCTTGATTCAATTATCTCTATACCTTTAAGTATATATAGGATTAAAGTTTTGTAGTTTTTTATTATTTCATCATGCATGTATGTAGTCATGTTCTTTATCATGCAGGTTTTTATTTTCAATTATTCCTTCCTATAATATTCATAATTGATTAAATTCATATTAGATCATTATGAACTAGATTATCTGTTTATCATGTTCTCCTGTCACTACTAGCATCGTACTTTAGCAGATACTTCCTTCTTATCAGCGCCTCAACTTTGTTTACTCCCCTAAACGGCTTTCCTTGCCTACCGGTTTCAACATTAGGATGGCATAGTATAGAAGTTTTCTCTGTGTTTCCAGTGTGCTAATAAACTAGAAATCATGATTCAAATAATTCTAATGCATAATAACTAACATAAATTTATTCAATCATATATATGATATTCATGAATATATGAAATTAGTTCTGCATATTTTTTGAACAATATACCTTTGCCTCTTGCTTATCCAAGATATCTGAAGGTTGTTCCATTATCTATTACGTATTTAAATATTTGAGAGAGTGTTTTTTAAGAAAGCTTCGTTTATTTCCGACTTGTCTATTATGTTACATATACCTTCCTTTATATAGAAAGGAATTACAGTAGTGCACAATAATCCACGTACTATACTACTTGTTGCACAATAATGCACTACCACCTACTACTTTTACACTTGTCCTATTAACAATGCACACCACCTATCACACTTTACACTTGTCCATACTACTTTAATAATGCACAGGCATTTGTTGACTAATTTACTCTACTAACTTGTACCTAATAATTTACAATAATGTGACTACTACTATACACTTTAAGACTTTTACAAAATGATTTACATCTACACGTTTTTATGTCTTTTTTTATCTCTTTGTCCTTTGTCTTTATCTTCTTTGTCTTCTTCTCTTTATCTTATCTCTTTTCCGTCTCTATCTTCTTTTATTTTATCATTCCAGCTGGACATCAGGGATTACATTATCTTCTCCATTGCATTTTGAACACATATGGTTAGGATATTTATGTCCAATTAGCTTACAATATCTAGTTAATAATTCTGACGAAATAAATCCTGCTTTGAGTGCTCTTGTCGTAGGTCTTTCTTCTGGTTTTAATAATGATAAAATCCATTTATGGACTTCATCCATATCTACTTTCCTTAGTTCTCTTGAATTTGAATATATCATTAACTGGTCTCTAGAGTAGTAACTGCATATATCATTTCCATTTAAATAATTGTTTGCTAAATCTTGTATAATAGTTAATATACCAATTATTCTTTTATTGGCATAAAAACTTGGTATCTGTATTTTCCATATTTCTTCCTGTTGTCCAATATCTTCAGGTATAATCATGTCTTTAGTTAGTCCGATCTTAATAACTTGAATCGGAGGTTTTATCTCTTCGTATAATATCTCCGCTGGTGCTGTATAAAACTTTACTTAAAATAAATTTCCCTTGGTAACTCTTTTATATGTAATGAATGCCTTGTGTAGTTCTGGTATTCCACTTATTTCTTCTTCGTCGTATGTGTATACGATACTTAATAGTCCATAATTGTAACATGTCCTTACTAAATTGGAGTTAGTTTTTGGCTGTGGGATTAGCTTGTTATAACCTTGTAATTTTTGGGTTAGGTAGTCTTGACTTGGTTCTTTGGTTGTAGTGGATTTAGGATTATGGTTTAAATAGGTTTGGATTTTGTATATATTTTTAATATATGTTCTCGTGACATGGTTAGATAATTTTTTCTCATTTTGTAGGTTATCTGCATAGGTAAAGGTTTGTGGTTCCATAGTCAATGTGTTTCTTGGCATTTTTGGAGTAAATGGTTTTTCAAATAGCTGGTTTAAGTTTGTATTCTTATGCTGTTTTTCACTAACTTGTTTAAACAAATATTATGGGTTTTAAGGTGTTTCCCAATGTCACCTTTTAGCTCTAGATTTTTAAAATCTTCCGATTGACTTAGCTCCGCATTTTTATAGTCATGTTGCTGACCTGTATTAGCTTTAGACTTCAGATTATCTTCATTAGACTTTAGCTTTTGTATCTCATTGTCCATACTGTCCACTTTTATACAAAGTGTAGTAATGACTTTGAGTATATCTTCAATTGTATTTTCTTTCTCAGTCTGAGTAACTTTGTCTTGATAAGTAATCTGTAATAACATTCTTATCAGTTTTTATTACTTCAATAGTAAATGTAAAATTTAATATATTTAATACCAATCTTCTCATTTCTTTTGTAGTTACTGAATCCTGTATTTTTCTTGTTAGCCACCATTTTACTTGTGTGTTATCTGTCCTTATAATAAATTTATTATATACAATATATGGTTCAAATGATAGTAAACATTTATACACTGAGTATAATTCTTTCCTATTTATTTCCCATCTTATTTATGCATTAGTAAATGTTCCTGAATAATATCTACAATGATGTTCTATTTTTTCTTTATCATACTTGTATTTTAAGACTCCTTCATAACTTTTTTCACTGGTGTCTGATTCTACTATATAAGAAATTTTTTTGTTTTCATACGGAAAATATAGTTTAGGTAGGTTTTTACATAATAATTTTACTTTTTGTATTTGTGTTTGGTCTTTTATATCAAACTGATATTCTACATTTTTCTTTAATTTTTGATGTAATGGTTTTCAATTTTCTATTAATTTTGGTATGTATTCTCTTACTTGATTTACTAGTCCTAAGAATGATTGTAATTTCTTTTTGTATGTAGCTGTTCATTTGAGTTAATTATTTTTTGTACTATATGCGTTTGCATTTTTATTCCATTTTTATCTATTTGTATTCCTAGGAATTCTATTTGGCTTTTCATTATGTCTGTTTTCTTTTTACTTAGGCTTATGCCTAAATATTCTATAATATATTTGAATTTTTCTAATAATCTTATGTGTAATATAGTAATATATCATCAATATATACTACACAATTTTCTAGTTGTTTAAAGTAGTTATCCATAAAGTATTGATATCTACCTGGGGCATTTTTATATCCAAATGGTAATACATTCCATTCATAAAATTCTTGTGGTACTGTAAATGCTGTAAGTTTTTTAGATTCCTCTTCTAACTTTAAGTGGTAAAATCCTAATTTGCAGTCAAATTTACTAAAGTAATTATATCCTTGTATTTGTCTTATCTTTAATATTTTATTTGGTATTGGGTAATTTATGTTTTAGTTTTACATTTAAATTTCTATAATCAATAACCATTCTACTTTTTTCTCTTTTTTGTTCACTATGTTTATTTACTATAAATGTTGGGCTTGTATGCTTCATATTGCTTTTTTGTATATACCTTTTTTCTAGTAATTCACTTATATGTATCTTAAATTCTGTTAAATCATTAAAATTATATTTTAATGGTTTTTGGGTTATTATATTATTCTTATCAATTAGCTCAATTTTTACTTTTGTTTTATGTTTTTCCCATCCTTGTAAAAGATCTTCACTATATAATAATTCTAACTTATCTTGGATTATTTTTACTTTATCTATAGAGAATATAATTAATTCTATTTTAGGGTCTTCTTCTTTTATATTTTCTACTTCTTGTGTAATTTTTTCACTTCCTTTTATCCATTCTGTTATTTTTCATTTTTTGTTATTTACTCTTTTTGCTCCTATTTTTTGTTTACATGGTAATGTGAACCACCAGTGTGTTTTTGTTATTAAATGTGGGTATAATTTTTCTAAAAATGGCATTCCTAATAGCATATCTTTTGTGGTCAATTCAAAGTTATATACTTCTTCTATAGTTAATATTTTATCTCATATTTGTATTTTTATATTTTTTGCCTTATATGTGATCATGCTTCCTTCATTATTAAATCATGTTACTACTATCAGTGTTTTAAATTTTTCCCATTTCTCTTCTGGTAAGCAATTGTATTTACATATATTAGCTTCTGCTCCTGTGTCTACCATTGGTGTATAATATTTGTTGTAATATCCTTCTATTATTATCTTTGCAAGTATATATATTTTCATGTTTTTGTCATAACAAAGTTCTTTTTATTATTATCTTCTTATTATTATAATTTATTGTTAACTGTTTGTCTTCTAAATTATATGGTTTTACTTGTTCTAACCATCTTATTCCTAAAGTGATATTTTTATCTCCTGATATATTTTAAACTTTATTACTATCGGTACTCCTCCAATGATTATTTCATTTTCTGTAGTTTCTTCGATATATATCAATGCCTTTGGTAGTTCAGGGCATGATTGTTCAATAGTAATTATCTCATCTTCTGTTACTAGTTCTCTTGTAATATAGTTTTCTTCTTGTCCTGTATTTATTAATATTAGATATTTTCGTTGTTCCATTATGATATGGTTCTACTTCTTCTTCTATTGATTTTTGTGGAGTTTTATCTATTCTTCTTGAGGTACTCATTTTTGATGATATTCGGGTATTTCATAGTTTATTCTCTTTGATGTACTTAGTCTTTCTTTTACTATTTCTAAATCTTCTTCTATATCAATCTCATTATAACTATAATCATTATTATCTATGACTGTAACTATCCTTTCAAAAGGATCTTCAATTTTTATTTTATTTATTTAATTTTTGCTGTTATTTTATGGTTTGTTGTTAAAACATATAAGTTTTTACATCTAGCTATAAATATTTTACTTCCTGGGGCTAGTTCTATCCCTAACATTTTCCAATATAATACTAGTGATTTATCTATGTTTCTGTCATTTATTGCTACTGAGTAGTTAGCACTTATTATAAATTTAAATTTTTGGTATATGAGGTTACCTTTTATTGCACTTATTATACTTTTTTCTATGGGTTGTATAATTCTATTATCCGCTAAGTATATTTCTATGGGTGTATTTATTCCTTCTCGAAAACATGCTTTTATTAGTATTTCTGTTCCTCCTAAATGTACATATTTAATTGGATTTTTAGCCTTAATAACTTGTATTTCTTTATTTATTATTCGTTTGTTTATTATTGGTATCTTAGTCTTTCCTTTGGTGTATTTGCAATCTATGATATGCTCTCTTTGACTTACTACATAATATTCTTCTTTTTGTCGTTTAAACCAGTTTCTTATTGTTGGTATTTCGAATATTTTTTCTACGCTTAGGTCTAATTCTTTTCCTTTTATTTGTTCAAATATATTATTATCAAATATTATTTTTTGTTCTGCCGATTCTTCATCTTGATATTTTTCTTTAGTTATTATTTGTATATTTGTTTCAATAATTTATATAGTGTTCATTAGCTGATTCCATTACTGAATTATTTTCTGTTTCGTTTTCTGATAATTCATATATGCTATCTTCACTTTCTAATTCATAATCTACGTATTCTATTTATGTATATTTTTCATTGTCTATTATTATTTCTGATATTTGTTTTTTCTTTGGATTTTTAGGTAATTTACAATCTCTAACTATATGTCCTAATTTTCCACAATTATAACAAGTAATTCCGTTAGTTTTCTTTTTGATCTATATTGTCTTTTGGTTTTGTAGTTTTTTACATAGTATCTTATTTTTGGTTTTTTATATTTATATTTCGATCTATATCTTTTGTTATATCTCTTTTTATAGTATTTGTCCGTACAACCAAATTGGGGTGCCGTTTTATTTTTGCAACATGCTAAGTTTTTTACTAGTATTTTTTTCATTTTTATTTTTTGTTTATGTCTTTCACACAGTTCTATAAACCATTGTTGTACGAATTTTATTCTAGCTCCTAAGGAATCTGTTAATCCTGCTTCATTCCAACTTTTTATTACTTTTGAATTAAAAGGTTCTGGTAATTTTGTAAAATATAATTTTCTTATTTCCTTACTTTCTTCTGTGCTATATGTTCCTTTATAATAATATTCTCCAAATGCACATGAATATTCATCTATATAACACATATTACATATTGCTAATTTTGTCATAAGATTCCGATTTATGATATTTTCTTTATTTTGTTCTTCTACTTCTGTTGTCATACTACTAAATTCATTTCTTATAGCTACTTCGTACTTATATAATATTTCCATTGTTGTAGTAGCTAATTCACCATTAGATTTTTTATTACTTCTTAGAGTTTTTAAACTTTCATCTGATAAATTTTACTGTTCCTATAAGTGTTCTTTCTATATATCCTGGTGTTTCTGTCATTCCTATTTTGTTATCTATTAATTGTTTTGATATATAAGCCATCCATAATTGGATTGTTTTATTTATATCTGCTACACAGTCTAAATCTAAAAAATCATGTTGTTCAGTTATTGGTTTAGGTGTCCATTTTTTATTTAATTTTTTATCCCATATAGTTTTTTCTTTATCATATTGTCCACAGTTTGCATTATAATATTTTTAATTTTTTGGATCTTTTATTCCTGATGTACTAGGTTTTTCATCCATGTCTACGCCTCCTGTATTTACTTCTAAATTCTTTGTATCATCTATGCTTGCTAAAATTTCCGTTTATGTTTCGCTTGTTTCCGAATGTTGTTCAACTAGATCATCGTTATTTATTTCATCAATTCTTATTTCAGGTAGTTTATCTTGGTTATTTTCTTCTTTTTCTTCTAGTTCTTCTTCTAATTGCAATTTTTCTTTAAATTTATTTATCTCATTTGCTAATTTTGTGTTTTGTTCTTTTTCTTTTTGTTTAATTTCATACATTTCTTTTAATATTGCCAGTTCTTTTTCTAGTTCTATTATTTTAGTATTTTTACTTCTTCTAATTGTTGTACTTCCTTTTTTGCTTGTTGTTTTATTTTTTCAATTTCCATTTTTCTATCTATTTCTTCATTTTCTTTTGTTATTCTTATCATAGCAGTTAAACTATCTTATAGTTTTACCGTTTCTTTTTCTAACATTAATATTTAACTATGCCTATAAAAATAGTTATTTGTCAAATTTGGTCATAGTTTATGTGGTCATGAAATTTTTTGATCTCTGATTGACTTGAAATTTGATGGTTCCATTTAAAATCATTTAGATGAGTTTTAAGTAGTTTGTCAGATTAAAATTTGATTTGAATATGATAAGATCATTCTTTATATCGGTTATGTTTATGTCAAATTTGGAATATGATTGTACATGGTTATTTAACATGAATTGATGTGTGATAAGAATGTAGGTCATATTGCTTTACTTTCTAAAGATTCTTAAATCACTTGAATTAAAATTTGGTCTTAGCTTTTGGAATAATTGTTTTTATAAACTTCAATTGAGCTGAAATTTTGTACATTAATTGATAACGGCCTAGTAAGAAGTACTCATTGCTATGTGGTTATGATTTTAAACTCGTTCTTTGGAATTATAATGTGATTTAGTATGAATGAAATCCTTTATATCAATTTTATTTATGTTCTATGTATTACATGATTACACATGATGAGTTAACATGAATGATATATGATAAGGATAAGATCTGATTATTTTTCTTGAAATCGTTTGAATATGAATTTGATCATAGCTTTGGAGATAAATATTATTTTTGAACTCTGACTGATCTGAATTCGGTATGCTCATTAGAAACAATCAAATAAAAAACATTCATTGTTATGATCATAGTTTTGGAATTCGAAAAAAGGGGACTCTGATTGATCTGAAATTTGGTAGATTCATAAGAACGACCTAATAAGAAATATTAATTCTTTCGATCGTTATATGAGTTTTGGTCATATTTGGTTATAGGGTCCCCTCCGTTGATTACCAAGATTGAATAGTAGTGAAGTATTAATTTTATGTGCTGGCTTAGAACTTCCTCCCTATTAGATGAAATAAATGCACTTCACTATGTATTTAATCGTTTAGTTTTGATAATCTATATTAACTCTCCTAAACTGAGTAATATATGATTGGATCAATATAACTAGAGAATTTTCACTTGAATTAAACTAACAGTAGACTCTCCATCTGAGTTAAGTTTGTATAAGTTTATGGAGTGAATAATCGGTCATTGTACATGTGTATTGCATGGGTACTTCTCCAATCTCATCAATTGGCTATTCAAGATGCATGAATATATATGTATAAATGAGCCCTAAATTTTGTTATTTAGGATTATTCGAAATATTATGATCTATTTAATGTATTATATCTCATATTCTCAATAGACATTATGCACCCACTTAGTACTACTTAAGCTTTTCTTTTGATAGAGATAAGATATTAATTCAAAGAATGCATTGTAAATGTACCTTATGTTAGAAAGAATTATTTTCAATTTCTAACTAGATAAGAGATGAGTATTTAATATATTTGTTTGTAACTCTTCTATCATTGAGTTTGATGAATATTTTAATTCTTGTGGTATATTGATGCGTATTTTTTTATTAGTATTATATCTCATGAATTGAATTATATTAATCTGTCTCATAAGGGAAAATATCTTTAAAATAGAATGAAACTTATCTGTAAATTAGCGTCTAAGTCATTTATTCTGAATGGAATTTTGAGGTTGGTTAATGGATAGACATACCGGTTCATTGAAAGTGCAGTCACTACCAACATGTGAGTCTTGTTTAGAAGGAAAACGACTAAGAGACATTTCCTCTTAAAAAGGAAAAAGAGGTAGTGATAAGTTATAATTAATCTATTCTAATTTGTGTAATAAATGAGCATTTGGGCAAGAGGTGAATTTGAGTATTCTGAGTTTTCAGAAAGGTTACTCATGATATGAATATTTTTTTTGATGTTTTGTAAGTCTGAATGTCTTGATAAACTCAAAATATTTAAGACACATGAAAATAGCATGATGAAAAATATATAAAGTCACATCAATCTGATTGTAGTAATGTAAACCTCTCTGCAAAGCTCATGAGTCACTTATCTTATAGAACAATTGCATTTTAATTGTCTACACCATACACTCTATAATAGATTAGTGTAGAAGATAAAAGAAGTAGACTCTTATGAAGATGATAAGATTAATTATTGACTTATTATTAGTTATTTTGTTTCTTTTGGGATAGATTCTAATAACTACATATCACATTCTGGTTTCAATTTCTTTCAAATTACTACCTTTAACAACTATAGAACTAGTTGGATTTGACGTAAGTCTAATCTGTGACATGTTCAGATATAGGATTGTCCAGCACATGTGCTAAGTGGGAGAATAAGAAAATTGGAATTAAGAACAGAATGTCTGTGTTAATTGGATATCCTAAATAATAAAAGAAGGTTTATTATAATGTCTTATAGAAAATAAGGCAATTGTTAATACAACTGTCTGAATTCTAGAAAACGATCATTTAGTAAACCATGTTCCTAGAAGTAAACTAGTTTTACAGGAATTGAACAAAGAAATAACAAATAAGTCAATTATAAATTCAGACGCTCAAGAACATCTAATTAGTATGTCAGAACTGATGTTCCATTGCATTTAAGTAGTGGGAGAAACCTTACTAGACATAAGAAAACTACTACCTCAAGTAGTGGGAGTGATGTTGAGGAAATTAACACTACATGAAAAGTTGCTAATATTTCAATATCGAAAGATTTGAAGAAAATATTAAGACTCAATAACATGAAAGTGTAATAATGTTGTAGTACTTACTCGTAGTGGAAGAATCATAACGAAGATTGATTTGTTTTGTAAGCTCGAGAGAACATTCATTATAGAACTTCTGAAAAGAAGTACACTCTTGGAGAGTTTCATGATAAGGTCTTTCAAAATTTAGTACAAAATCTATTTGTTACGACGAAGCATTATTTGACAAAATTGCATGAGAAAATAGCTTAGTAAATTTATTTCGATAAGAAATAAATAAATAAATGCCTGTGAAAGTTGTAAATGTATAGTTAAGAGTCTATGTGGGAGGTTGTTAGGGTATATACTATTAATCATGTGTTTAGACATAGTATTCTAACAATTTTCAAGATTAAATATCTAAGTGGGAGATTGTTAGGGTATGTACTATTAACCATGCATTTTGATATAATACATTATAACAATGTGATGGTTAAAAGTCTAAGTGGGAGATTGTTGGGATATATACTATTAACCATATCTTCAGATATAATATTTATTATAGAATAAATATTTATTCAGTTTTAATAGATCAAATATTCTTTTATGGTGTCTTTTTACTGATATAGTAGATAATTTAGTGTGTAGAGTTTTAGCTTATACACACATGATTAAATCATCGGTTCTTATAATTATATTGTTTTTTGTTCACCGTCTAGGATGGAAATTGTACATTCCATCGGTACGATTGTAGCACAAGATTATATGTAATTTATCTTGATTATGGGAACGGTATAGTTTCAACTTCTTGTGCTAGTGCATTTTGTATGTATTGAATGAGACCGAGTAGAGATACTTGTTTTGGACAGGATGGCAAAAATATATTCTCTAAACTATTAAATGTACGTATATTCTCAATCCTGATATAACTATTATGATTTGTATATATTAATTATCGTTTTGATTTATTAAAATCTGAGATCTTGAGATGGATCAATATGCTTAGTAGATTGGATGATAATAATAATATATATTGGTGAAATAATAAGTTAGTTGATGAAATCCATGTCTCGTTATAGAGTATGATTGGTATGCCTTTTTGAGAATCTTATAAGTTTTCATCGTTTTAAACCTTACAAGTTGATTTATGAATCCGACAGATGAAATAAGTTAAGTAGTGCTCTAAACGAAATTAATCATTGAATTAAATTCGTTAGTAATTTAATTTATTGATTAGTATTTGTATTCTTAACATTGAGAATTACATAAGTGTTTAATAGGGAATTTCGAAATATAAATAGAGGAGTACAATTACGAATTTCTAGTGGAATGATTTGTAATTTATTATTGTAAGAATAATTCAAATTAATTATTTGGAATTATTTTCATAATAGGAAGCCTCAGTACTTAATTTTGTGGTCCCTACAGTGCCCATATTTAACTAGAACTCATAATCTTATTTCTAAGGAGAAAAGAGCAGACTAGAGTGAGTTTTTCTTTTAAAAAGAAAACAATAGTGTATTTTTATGGTAGAAACAAATAGCCTGTGTTTTGTTCTCCTTTTTGAATTGGGAAGAAATCTCTATAAGTAGGGATTCTCCTAACCTAGAAAAATATTGAAGGTTTCTATTCATACTTGCCCACCCAAGTATTGAGAGAGTTCGGATATGAATTTGGGATCATTGTAGAAGACTACATAGCTACTATCTATGTTGTGGATTCACTTGAAGATCTGTAAAACTTGAAAACTCGCTTGAAGGAAGATCTATCTAACTTGTGGATTCGCTTGAAGGTATCTGCTCACGCTTCAAGAGGTAATTATTGAATTAAATTTCAGCAAGTTTATGTGTTCTAGCATAATTGTATATGTTCTAGCATAAACGATTTGATTATATATTATTCATGTAAGCATTAAGATTCTGGCATGCTTCCGTTGTGCATATAATTTCCTAACTGTAGTAACATTAGAGCGTCTACTGATTGGGGTTCCTTGATGGGTTGTTTTGACATTGTTTGATGACACTAGCTAAATCTTCCGGTTTGGTTGCAGTTTAAGATAAATAATTTTTAATGACATGTTATCAGAGGCATATAGTGCATATGATCTATAGGTCTAACTAAACCCAGTATTTTCAATATGAAACACAAATAAATACGTCAAAAACAACTAAAACTATTAAAAGTGCAAAAAGAATATATAATTGTGAACACATAATTTCAAATGTACAATGAGATTAGCATTAAGAATCTTAAAGACTTAAAAGGGTTAACTTATCTAGTTTAAATCTTAAATCTATCCATGGATGATGTCATAATTTTGAGTTTCAATTTGTAGAAAGCAATCATGAACAAATTATAATAAGAAACTTCTAAAGCCCCATAGAACACTCAATCTTTTGATTTTTCATACAACAAAATCATAACTTTCAGTATATTTTGTAGGGTAAACTAACTTAGACGGATACTTGAGTTTTAGAAAAAAAGTATTGTTCTAATATCATACTCCACTAAATTTGCCTAAAATTTAAGGGCATTTTTTGGAATACAAGATTTACTTAAAGAAATGTGACAAGAAAAACATTGAAATATTTTGGAATAAGAGAGAGTTATACATCGTTATCAAATATTGCACCCTTATAATTATTTACATGCACGTGTTTATCTAAAGTTATATGGTTACAGACATAGATATGCATATTGGTGTATTCACATAGAAATCACACAAGTCTGAAAATTAAGATAATAAATTTGAAAATTATATCACATCATAAATAAAGCATAATAAAAGTTTGTATGTATGTTGGTATGTTTTATGTTGTTAGTACATACACAATTATGCTTTATTAATAGTACAAGGGTGGGCAAACTATCCAGTGCACATATCATAGGAAACTGGATAATATAAATCAGTAATTATATTATGAACTAAATAATGCAGTTGCAATAAAATAGGGATTGAACATCTACATTAAATATCAATAAAAATCAAATATATCATATATCATCGATTAAAAACATGAGACATAAGTACTTAGTTATGTTTAGCTTCGAAAAAGTAAGAAAAAACATATAACTTACTAAATTGAAAAACTAAAAGACCATTGTTCTAAGATTGAAAACGATTTCTAATTAGGAAGTTTTCCTGAACTTTCTTGAGCTTTGCCAAAATAACATGATGTAGAAAGATTCCACAAAAATCAAGTCACTGGGCCTGAAATAAGTTGACTAGTTGTGGTGAAGTTACAGTGGAATGCATGACTTCTCAATGTAAAATTGCAAATAACAACCACTTTCCTCTTGCGGATGGGACAAGTGTTCTGGATCGTACTCCACTCTTTGGGGCAGTCAACATGGTATATATGGCCACAATCGTTTCTTGCAAGGTCTTCCCTATCAAAATTCTCCTCCTAAGACGCACAAAAGACTTTAAGTGAGCTATGAACTTCATCGATAATCGTTGTGAACTTATTATTTATAATAATCTATCACTAGCTTTGCTTATAGTGAAATCTTTTCCCAAGAACTTGGAGAACTGTGATTTCTTTTCTTTCTTAAAGTC
Source organism: Solanum verrucosum (assembly GCF_900185275.1). Lineage (NCBI taxonomy): Eukaryota > Viridiplantae > Streptophyta > Magnoliopsida > Solanales > Solanaceae > Solanum > Solanum verrucosum. The sequence continues at coordinate 495,522 of NW_026020069.1, read as the reverse complement.
ATTATCACATGTCACTTCTATAATATATGGGGAAGGTTGAGTCTCAAGATTCTTGCATTAACGTATTCCTCTTAAGGAAGTCTTTAATATCACATCCAAATAATGGTTTTCTAGAATTTTTATTAAAGCCAACTTTTTCAATGAATGAACATTTGGTTGCTTATATTATAAATTTATGATCCACTATTCGATAAACCAGTTCCCCAAATGGGATCGTCATCATTTTATCTCTCATGATCATTTTATCTATAGAAGCATCCAAATTGGTCTCACTTATGATCCTAATCTTGAAGAATCTTCAGCATCTGCACTATGCTGTGACATAGTGCAATCAAGATCCTGTCCGACTCGCTCTCTCTTCTTACCTCTACCTTTTCCATCAGTCCTTTCACTAGCTCTGCTTCTACTGAAGTCTTTTTCCCATGGAATTGAAAAACTTTGCCTTCTTTTCCTTAATACGAGTGTTATCACATGTCTCTTCTATAATATCAAGGAGCGGGGGGGGGGGGGAGGGGGGGGGGTTTCTTAGGATTTTGGCATTAACAACATTTCCTCTTAATTAAGGGAGTCTTGAATATCACATCCAAAGAATGAGTTTCGAGATTTTTTGCTAAAGTTAAATTATTTAATGAATCAACCTTTGGTTGGTTTTCTTTATATTCATCTCTTACCTTTTTCTGATCTAGTGCCTAGAAATATTACCTTATTATCAATATCAAGCAATCCAGCCAAGCATTATTTGATTTTCTTGGAGTTTTTTATTCTTTGCAACTTGAATTCTTCACCTCCAACATATTCTTTCTTAAGATAATTTCAAATATCTTTTGGTGATGGGAGAAATATAAATCTCTTTAAAATAGTTGTTGAGACAACAACAAACGTAGTTGCTTTCATCGTGGACTTCAAGATTTTCTTTTCCTTGTGACTCTTGATTTGCGCTATGGTGGGATTATTATTTAACGGATTAATTTCATAATCCTCTTCCACGACATTCTTCCTAACGATCAAGGGCTTCCAAGTAATTTTCCGTTCTCACAACTCATAATTGGTAATTTTCATTACTAAAACCAGCATGAGTTATTCATGAAAAACTATTTTTGAAATCCATCTCTTCACTCAAAGGTCCCTTTAGAAAAATAGCTATAGATCCCACCTATCACTTTTTGAACGAAAAGAAATGCACGAAAATAACAATGGAAGAAAAGTTGAAGGATAAATTATGTATTGCACTAAAGAAATTTATATTATTGACTAACAAAAGACATGTATTTACAGACTAAAAAACAAACTGAAATAGAAATCAACTCTTAAATACTATGTGTCGAACTTAATAGAATTATTGGAACAAGAATATTTGTAGTTCTAAATCAAAGATTCAACATATATACAAAAGATTCCAAGGACTTCAATCTTATATGTATAGCTCTTAAGCTTCTACATTATTGTCTTGAAGCCACATCGAGAAAGCTTAAAGAGTGTTAGTATAAGCTCTGTGATGCTTTGAGTAAACTCAATGAGAGCAGGCCATATGAAGTCAGTATATAATCGAGGGTTGTTGTAGTCAACAAATTCAGTTGGTGGACTCACCACCTTATCTTTCTCAGGACAAAGAAAGAAAGCAAGTGATTTTCTAGGAGTCTTGTTGTTAACCACTGCTCTATGCAAGCAACTTTTGTATCTATTATTCGATAGGGCCTGCAAAAGGAATAACACAAAATATGTTTTATTCAATTTGTAAGTCTTAGAATTCATGATGTATATCATTGCGTGTCATGTGGAAAGATCTTATAATGTTTTTCACCAAAAAACTGTATTATTTGTTTAATTGATTATGTTTATATTATTTGTATGTAATACATAATACATTAGCTTATTATATAGTACTAGTTTGTAAATTTGCTTACCATAAATGTGTCACCTATGTTAAGCACAAAAGCATTAAAATTTGGACGAATAGATTACCATTCGTTGTCGACAAAAATGTGAAGTCCTGACTTGAATTGAGGCATAATACAAAATCCATTGAATTCAATAAATAGGATACATAATTTAATCACATACAATTTTTTGATGTATTCATTGTACTTTATGTATCCTAAATTATTATTTTTATGTAAATTCAATAAATATGATACATAAATTATTAGGATACAATAATTTTGATGTAAGAAAAACTAACATTTCCTGAATCTCAAAAGACTCTTTAAATTAATAAATATTAATTTATCTACAAATTAATATTATTTTGTAGTCTCACCTATATTAATTTAATGAGTTTTACTATAGTATTATTTTAAGAATAAAAGTTATTTGTAGCTATATATATAAGGAAATCTATCTAAGGAAAATAAATCGGATTTTTTTAAAAAAATATCTCTACCTATGATTATGATATATTATGTGTAGATATGGCTATGTACATTCTATAACAAAATTATTCCCCATTTTTAAGAATTATTAAGCCATTCTTAGCAAATTGTTTGGACCCATTTTTTATATTTCAAAGCTTTTTAAGGAAAAATTTTCAAACTCTGATTTGAAATCTATGGTCAAACATATCTTTAAATATATTTCCTTTTTTAAAATTTGCTTCAAAATATATGAAAACTCTCTTGCCACAAAATAAGGCACTATTATTATGCCCTTCTCAACAAACTGTTCAAACCCGTTTTTGATACTTGAGAACTTTTAAAGGAAATTTTTTCAAAATATATGGTCAAACATTTCTTTGAAAGTATTTCCTCTTTTAAAATCTGATTCAAACAACATATGAACTTTTACCCAAATTTTAAGCATACTAAAGCTTGAAGGGCAATCAGGTTCAAGTGGGAAAAAAATCGTCTGTTGTTTCATCGGAAGACAATGAAGAATGGGAAACTGTTTGCCCAAAGTACAAGTCTGTAGTCACAAGAACTCATGACTTCATTCCTTCAAACTTGAGTGCCATTATTGGGGAGCAGGTCAAGAGCCTTGTAAAAGTGAGAGGGAACAAAGCCTCTGTGATTGTTCAATCATTTTTGGTATTCCATCATGATATTTAACACGAAGCTGTTCATAATATTCAAGATGCTCTCCACCTATTTTCTTCCCCTGAGACACTCAATAGATATAGAATTACCGTAGGAATGGTTGGAGTGGCTACTGCTAGGAAATCCATTAGCATACAGACACTTCCTAAGATGATGAATTTACACCTGAAGCGGTTTGGTTATGGAAGCTATGGAAGTACCAAATTGCATAAACCTGTGCATTTTCCTCTTGAACTAGTTCACGGCTTATCACTAGTTCAAGAGGAAAATGCACATGTTTATGCAATTTGGTACTTCCATAGCTTCCATAACCAAACTGCTTCAGGTGTAAAATCATCATCTTAGGAAGTGTGTGTATGCTGATGGATTTACTAGCAGTAGCCACTCCAACCATTCATAGAAAGAAAATGTATTTCTCATGAGCCAATTAATCGTACCTCAAAATAATTAATTGAAGTAAAGAATTTGAAATGTATCCTGATTGTTTTATTTATATCTGCTACACAGTCTAAATTTAAAAAATCATGTTGTTCAATTATTGGTTTAGGTGTCCATTTTTTATTTAATTTTTTATCCCATATAGTTTTTTCTTTATCATATTGTCCATAGTTTGCATTATAATATTTTAAAGTTTTTGGGTTTTTTATTCCTGATGTACTAGGTTTTTCATCCATGTCTACGCCTCCTGTATTTACTTCTAAATTCTTTGTATTATCTATGTTTGCTAAAAGTTCCGTATATGTTTCGCTTATTTCCAAATGTTGTTCATCTAGATCATCGTTATTTATTTCATCAATTCTTATTTCAGGTAGTTTATCTTGGTTATTTTCTTCTTTTTCTTCTAGTACTTCTTCTAATTGCAATTTTTCTTTAAATTTATTTATCTTATTTGCTAATTTTATTTTTTGTTCTTTTTCTTTTTGTTTAATTTCATACATTTCTTTTAATATTGCCAGTTCTTTTTCTAGTTCTATTATTTTAGTATTTTTTACTTCTTCTAATTGTTTACTTCCTTTTTTGTTTGTTGTTTTATTTTTTCAATTTCCGTTTTTCTATCTATTTCTTCATTTTCTTTTGTTATTCTTATCATAGCAGTTAAACTATCTTCTAGTTTTACTGTTTCTTTTTCTAACATTAAACTTATATTGTCACATATTTTCTTGTATCTTCTTTCTAGATTAGAAAATATTATCTTTATTTTTAATCGGTCATAATTTTCATATATTTTTTCGTCTACGGCATATTCTTCCTTATTCATTTATAGATTGTGTTGAGTTTATATTCTAAACTTTCTATCTTTATCTGTAGATATAAAATAGTTTTCGTTTGTGTTACTATAGATGTTTTACAAGTTCCTGTGAATATATTACTGTTAAGTCTACTTTGTCTATGTGTTAATTCTTATCTTTTCACTATAATTATTTCAGTAAGTTTTTGTCTATATTCGTTATTCTTGTTATTCATTGTATTTTTAAATATTGAATATATTTATATTCTATTTTAGATATATTATCTATTAATTGATCTAATTTGTCATTATCAGTTTTTGTGATATTGAGTTGTTTGTATTCTGGATATAATTTGTTTAATTTTCTTCTTATTTTTCTTAACTTTCTGCTAGTACGTTTCTTCGTATATTTCTTTTCATACATAGCTCTGATACCATTTTTTCGATATGGAATTCATCTTATTGGTAGGTGAGACATTTTTCGGCATCTTATTGGTAGGTGAGGAATTCATGATATTTTTGGTAGTGTGGTAGGTGGTGTATTAATAACATTTTTGGTAGGTGTACCATTTTTGGTAGGTGAGGAATTCATTTTAAAGAGTTTATTATAATATTCTTTTGCTAGGTGTCTTAATCTTGATATCTCTTTAGTATTATTTATGATATATTCTAGATATAACATACCTTGGGTTCTTAGGTACATATATAAATTATTTTCCATTAATCGTTCTAATAGTTTTATATTTTCCATAGCTATGTCCAATATTGTGAATATTCCTAGTTCATTTTAATCTGAATTTATTTCTAAATCATACCATTCTATTCTTTCGAGGTCTAAATCATGTAGGTCTATTTCATACCATTGTTGGTTTAATATATTTTCTGATTCTTTATCATTAAATATTTTTTCCCATATGATTCTTCTTAATTAAATTATCTCTATACCTTTAAGTATATATAGGATTAAAGTTTCATAGTTTTTTATTATTTCATCATGCATGTATGTAGTCATGTTCTTTATCATGCAGGTTTTTATTTTCAATTATTCATTCCATTCATATTCATAATTGATAAAATTCATATTAGATCATTATGAACTAGATTAACTATTTATCATGTTCTCCTGTCACTACTAGCATCTTACTTTAGTGCATACTTCCTTCTTATCAGCGCCTCAACTTTGTTTACTCCCCTAAACGACTTTCCTTGCCTACCGGTTTCAACATTAGGATGGTATAGTATAGAAGTTTTCTCCCTGTTTCCAGTGTGCTAATAAATTAGAAATTACAATTCAAATAATTCTAATACATAATAACTAACATAAATTTATTCAATCATATATATGATATTCAAGAATATATGAAATTAGTTCTGCATATTTTTTGAACAATATACTTTTGCCTCTTGCTTATTCATGATATCTGAAGGTTGTTCCATTATCTATTAAGTATTTAAATATTTGAGAGAGTATTTTTTAAGAAAGCTTCGTTTATTTCCGACTTACCTATCATGTTACATATACCTTCCTTTATATAGAAAGGAATTACAGTAGTGCACAATAATCCACGTACTATACTACTTACAGCACAATAATGCACGTACTATACTACTTACTGCACAATAATGCACTACCACCTACTACTTTTTACACGTGTCCTATTAACAATGCACACCACCTACCACACTTTACACTTGTCCATACTACTTTAATAATGCACATGCATTTGTTGACTAATTTACTCTACTAACTTGTACCTAATAATTTATAATAATGTGACTACTATTGTACACTTTAAGACTTTTACATAATGATTTACATCTACACGTTTTTATGTCTTCTTTTTATCTCTTTGTCCTTTGCCTTTATCTTCTTTGTCTTCTTCTCTTTATCTTATCTCTTTTCCGTCTCTATCTTCTTTTATTTTATCATTCCAGCTGGACATCGGGGATTACATTATCTTCTCCATTGCATTTTGAACATATATGGTCAGGATATTTATGTCCAATTACCTTACAATATTTGGTTAATAGTTCTGACGAAATAAATCCTGCTTTGAGTGCTCTTGTCGTAGGTCTTTCTTCTGGTTTTAATAATGATAAAATCCATTTCTGGACTTCATCCATATCTGCTTTCCTTAGTTCTCTTGAATTTGAATATATCATTATAACTGGTCTCTAGAGTAGTAACTCCATATAGCATTTTCGTTTAAATAATTGTTTGTTAACTCTTGTATAATAGTTGATATACGAATTATTCTTTTATTGGTATAAAAACTTGGTATCTCTATTTTTCATATTTCTTTCTGTTGTCCAATATCTTCAGGTATAATCATGTCTTTGGTTAGTCCAATCTTAATAACTTGAATCGGAGGTTTTATCTCTTCGTATAATATCTCCGCTGGTGTTGTATAAAACTTTACATAAAATAAATTTCCCTTGGTAACTCTTTTATATGTAATGAATGCCTTGTGTAGTTCTAGTATTCAACTTATTTCTTCTCCGTCGTATGTGTATACGGTACTTTATAGTCCATAATTGTAACATGTCTTTACTAAATTGGTGTTAGTTTTTGGCTGTGCGATTAACTTGTTATAACCTTGTAATTTTTGGGTTAGGTAGTCTTGACTTGGTTCTTTGGTTGTAGTGGATCTAGGATTATGGTTTAAATAGGTTTGGATTTTGTATATATTTTCAATATACGTTCTCGTGACATGATTAATCTAATTTTTTCTCATTTTGTAGGCTATCTGCATAGGTAGAGGTTTGTGGTTCCATAGTCAATGTGTTTCTTGGCATTTTTGGAGTAAATGGCTTTTCAAATAGCTGGTTTAAGTTTGTATTCTTATGCTGTTTTTCACTAACTTGTTTTCTTGTACCTGCAGCTGTATTTAAACAAGTATTATGGGTTTTAAGGTGTTTCCCAACGTCACCTTTTAGCTCTGGATTTTTAAAGTCTTCCGATTGACTTAGCTCCGCATTTTTATAGTCATGCTGCTGACCTGTATTAGCTTTAGACTTCAGATTATCTTCATTAGTCTTTAGATTTTGTATCTCATTGTCCATACTGTCCATTTTTATACAAAGTGTAGTAATGACTTTGATTATATCTTCAATTGTATTTTCTTTCTCAGTCTGAGTAGCTTTGTCTTGATAAGTAATCTGCAATAACATTCTTATCAGTTTTTATTACTTCAATAGTAAATGTAAAATTTAATATATTTAATACCAATCTTCTCATTTCTTTTGTAGTTACTGAATCCTGTATTTTTCTTGTTAGCCACCCTGTCCTTATAAGAAATTTATTATATACAATATATGGTTCAAATGATAGTAAACATTTATACACTGAGTATAATTCTTTCCTATTTATTTCCCATCTTATTTCTGCATTAGTAAATATTCCTGAATAATATCTACAGTGATGTTCTATTTTTTCTTTATCATACTTGTATTTTAAGACTCCTCCATAACTTTTTTCACTGGCGTCTGATTCTACTATATAAGTAAATTTTTTGTTTTCATCCGGAAAATATAGTTTAGGTAGGTTTTTATATAATAACTTTACTTTTGTATTTGTGTTTGGTCTTTTATATCAAACTGGTATTCTACATCTTTATTTAATTTTTGCTGTAATGATTTTAAATTTTCTGCTAATTTTGGTATATATTCTCTTACTTGATTTACTAGTCCTAAGAATGATTGTAATTTCTTTTTTGTATCTAGCTGTTCATTTGAGTTAATTATTTTTTTGTACTATATGCGTTTGCATTTTTATTCCATTTTTATCTATTTGTATTCCTAGGAATTCTATTTGGCTTTTCATTATGTCTGCTTTCTTTTTACTTAGGCTTATGCCTGAATATTCTATAATATATATGAATTTTTCTAATAATCTTATGTGTAATATAGTAGTATATCATCAATATATACTACACAATTTTCTAGTTGTTTAAAGTAGTTATCCATAAAGTGTTGATATCTACCTGGGACATTTTTATATCCAAATGGTAATACATTCCATTCATAAAATCCTTATGGTACTGTAAATGCTGTAAGTTTTTTAGATTCCTCTTCTAATTTTAAGTGGTAAAATCCTGATTTGCAGTCAAATTTACTAAAGTAATTATATCTTTGTATTTGTCTTATCTTTAATATTTCATTTGGTATTGGGTAATTATATGTTTTAGTTTTTTCATTTAAATTTCTATAATCAATAACCATTCTACTTTTTCCTCTTTTTTGTTCACTATGTTTATTTACTATAAATGTTGGGCTTGTATGGTTGCTATTGTTTTCTTGTATATACCCTTTTTCTAGTAATTCACTTATATGTATCTTAAATTCTGTTAAATCATTAAAATTATATTTTAATGGTTTTTGGGTTATTATACTATTATTATCAATTAGCTCAATTTTTACTTTTGTTTTATGTTTTTCCCATCCTTGTAAAGGATCTTCACTATATAATAATTCTAACTTATCTTGGATTATTTTTACTTTATCTATAGAGGATATAATTAATTCTATTTTAGGGTCTTCTTCTTTTATATTTTCTAAATTTTGTGTAATTTTTTCACTTCCTTTTATCCATTCTGTTGTTTTTCGTTTTTTGTTATTTACTCTTTTTGCTCCTATTTTTTGTTTACATGGTGTTGTGAACCACCAGTGTGTTTTTGTTATTATATGTCGGTATAATTTTTCTAAAACTGGCATTCCTAATAGCATATCTTTTGTGGTCAATTCAAAGTTATATATTTTTTCTATAGTTAATATCTTATCCCATATTTGTATTTTTATATTTTTTACCTTATATGTAATCATGCTTCCTTCATTATTATATCATGTTACTACTATCGGTGTTTTTAATTTTTCCCATCTATCTTTTGGTAAGCAATTGTATTTACATATATTAGCTTCAGCTTCTGCTCCTGCTCCTGTGTCTACCATTGGTGTATAATATCTGTTGTAATAGCCTTCTATTATTATCTTTGCAAGTATATATATTTTCATGTTTTTATCATAAGAAAGTTCTTTTTATTATTATCTTCTTATTATTAGAATTTATTGTTAACTGTTTGTCTTCTAAATTATATGGTTTTACTTGTTCTAACCATCTTATTCCTAAAGTGATATTTTTATCTCCTTGATATATTTTAAACTTTATTACTATTGGTACTCCTCCAATGATTATTTCCTTTTCTGTAGTTTATTTGGTATATATTAATGCCTTTGGTAGTTCAGGGTATGATTGTTCAGTAGTAATTATCTCATGTTTTGTTACTAGTTCTCTTGTAATATAGTTTTCTTCTTGTCCTGTATATATTAATATTAGATATTTTCGTTGTTCCATTACTCCCGTTAAGTAGTAATGATATGGTTCTACTTTTTCTTCTATTGATTTTTGTGGAGTTTTATCTATTCCTCTTGAGATACTCGTTTTTGATGATATTTGGGGTATTTCATAGTTTATTCTTTTTTATGTACTTAGTCTTTCTTTTACTATTTCTAAATCTTCTTCTATATCAATCTCATTATAACTATAATCATTATTATCTATGGCTGTAACTATCCTTTCAAAAGAATCTTCTATTTATATTTATTTTATTTTATTTTTTGCTGTTATTTTATGTTTTGTTGTTAAAACATATAATTTTTTACATCTAGCTATAAATATTTTACTTCCTGGGGCTAGTTCTATCCCTGACATTTTCCAATATAATACTAGTGATTTATCTATGTTTCTGTCATTTATTGCTACTGAGTAGTTAGCACTTATTATAAATTTACATTTTTGGTATATGGGGTTACCTTTTACTGCACTTATTATACTTTTTTCTATGGATGTATAATTCTATCATCCGCTAAGTATATTTCTATGGGTGTATCTATTCCTTCTCTAAAACATGCTTTTATTAGTATTTCTGTTCCTCCTAAATGTACATATTTAATTGGATTTTTAGCCTTAGTATCTTGTATTTCTTTCTTTATTATTCATTTGTTTATTATTGGTATCTTAGCCTTTCCTTTGGTGTATTTGCAATCTATGATATGTTCTCTTTGACTTACTACATAATATTCTTCTTTTTGTCGTTTAAACCAGTTTCTTATTATTGGTATTTTGAATATTTTTTCTACAGTTAGGTCTAATTCTTTTCCTTTTATTTGTTCAAATATATTATTATCAAATATTATTTTTTGTTCTGCCGATTCTTCATCTTGATATTTTTCTTTAGTTATTATTTGTATATCTGTTTCAGTCATTTATATAGTGTTCATTATCTGATTCTGTTATTGAATTATTTTCTATTTCGTTTTTTGGTAATTCATATATGCTATCTTCACTTTCTAATTCTTAATTTACGTATTCTATTTGTGTATATTTTTCATTGTCTATTATTATTTCTGATATTTGTTTTTTCTTTGGATTTTAGGTAATTTACAATCTCTAGCTATATGTCCTAATTTTCCACAATTATAATAAGTACATTCCATTAGTTTTCTTTTTGGTCTATATGGTCATTTGGTTTTGTAGTTTTTTACATAGTATCTTCTTCTTGGTTTTTTATATTTGTATTTCGATCTATATTTTTTGTTGTATCTCTTTTTATATTATTTGTTCGTACAACCAAATGGGGGTGCCGTTTTATTTTTGCAACATGCTAAGTTTTTTACTAGCATTTTTTCCATTTTTATTTCTTCTTTATATCTTTCACATAGTTTTATAAACCATCGTTGTAAGAATTTTATTCTAGCTACTAAGGTATCTGTTAATCCTGCTTCATTCCAACTTTTTATTACTTTTGAATTAAAAGGTTCTGGTAATTTTGTAAAATATAATTTTCCTATTTCCTTACTTTCTTCAGTGCTATATGTTCCTTTATAATAATATTCTCTAAATGCACATGTATATTCATCTATATAACACATATTACATATTGCTAATTTTGTCATAAGATTCCGATTTATGATTTTTTGTTTATTTTGTTCTTCTACTTATGTTATCATACTACTAAATTCATTACTTATAGCTATTTCGTACTTATATAATATTTCCATAGTTGTAGTAGCTAATTCACCATTAAATTTTTTATTACTTCTTAGAGTTTTTAAACTTTCATCCGATAAATTTTGTAGCCATAATTTTACTGTTCCTATAAGTGTTCTTTCTATATATCCTGGTGTTTCTGTCATTCCTATTTTGTTATCTATTAATTGTTTTGATATATATCCCACTTGAGTAAACAAACTTTTACTAGTATACATTTATGTAGGATAATTTATACATGTTATATTGAGTTTATTCTAATGACTGAAATAAATAAACCACCTTAGTGTATCTTATTTATTAATCATAATTCTCAAATTCATATATTAATATAACCTTATATATAGAGAGAGAATTTTTTTGGTTATTTCAAATAAATAATTAATTTCATAAGAATTATTTATCAATCATTAATTCTTAAAGTATATATGCATATGTAAGAAATCAAAGCTCATATAATTATAAAAGAAAGAAAGAAAGAAATTAGAAAAAAGGAAAAATATCCTAATACAATGATGGCACCAGTGGCTGTTACCGTCACTTCATGAATTATATATATTTCTCCTTTTCTTTTGAAGTTTTGGCAAAGTGAACAAAATAGTACAACAATTTCTACTCCAAAAAATTAAGGAATTCTTTGGTCAAAACTATTTTTCAACAATCCACTTTTGTCGTCAAAACAAATTAAAAAAAATTATAAAAAAAACTGATTCTTGGCTAATCAAAAGGAACAAGCACATGTAGGTCAACTGTATCCATTATTTGACAAATATTACATATTAACTTTGCCAAAAAGTATTACAATACACACCTGCCGCCGACACATGCAATATAGCACTTCCTTTTATGTCTTTTTATACGTGAATAAGAACAAAAAAAACATACCCATGTACATAATCAGAAATATGTATAACTAGATTAGGCTATCTATTTAGATGCAAACTTAGCTATTGATGCCAATTGTTAGAAAATTATATGCAAAGCGGAAGCATATCAGAATCTTACTGCTTACATGAATAATAGATAACCAAATCATTTATGCTAGAACATATACAATTATACTAGAACACATAAACTTGTTGAAATTTCAGTCAAGAATTACCTCTTGAAGCGTGAGCATATACATTCAAGTGAATCCACAAGTTAGACAAATCTTCCTTCAAGCGAATTCCCAAGTTAGACAGATCTTCAAGTGATTCAAAGATAGACAACAGACATGTAGTCTTCTACAATGATCCAAAATTCACATCCGAACTCTCTCAATACTTGGGTGGGCAAGTATGTATAGAAACATTCAATCTTTTTCTAGGTTAAGAGAATCCCTACTTATAGAGATTTCTTCCCAATCCCAAAAGGAGAACAAAACACAGTCTATTTTCTTTAACCATAAAAATACACGATTTTTTCTTTTTAAAAGAAAAACTCACGCTAGTCTCTTCTTTTCTCCTTAGAAATAGGATTCTGAGTTCTAGTAAATATGGGCACTATAGGGACCACAAAATTAATTATTGAGGCTTCCTATTATAAAAATAATTCCAAATAATTAATTTAAATTATTCTTACCATTATAAATTACAAATCATTCCACTAGAAATTCGTAATTACACTCCTCTATTTATATTTCAAAATTCCCCATTAAACACTTATGTAATTCTCCATGTTAAGTTTACAGATACTAATCAATAAATTAAATTACTGACGAATTTAATTCAATGATTAATCTCCTTTAAAAACTACTTAACTTATTTCATGTGTCGGATTCATAAATTCACTTGTAAGGTTTGACACGATGAACAAACTGATAAGCTTCTCAATAAGGCATATCAATCAATCTCTTTAACGAGACATGGATTCCATCGACAAACTTATTATTTCACCAATATATATTATTATCATCCAATCTACCAAACATATTTACCCATATCAGAATCTCATATTTTAATAAATCAAAATGATAATTAATTTATATATAGATCATAATAATTATATCAAGATTAAGAATATAAGTACATTTAATAGTTTAGAGAATATGTTTTTGTCAGCCAGTCTAAAACAACTATCTCTACTCAGTCCCGTTCAATACATACAAAATGCACTAACACAAGAAGTTTAAACTATACCGTTCCCATAATCAAGATAAATTACATAAAATCTTGTGGTACAATCTTACCGATGGCATGTCCAATTTACATCCTAGATTGTGAACAAAAAACTTAATACTTATAAGAACCGTTGATTTAATCCTTTGTGTATAAGCTAAAAGTCTATACACTAAATCATCTACTATATAAGTAAACAGACACCATAAACGAATATATGATCTATTAAAACTGAATAAATATTTATTCTATAATAAATTATATATCTTATCATATGGTTAATAGTATATCCCAACAACTACTAATTCTCCCACTGATAAAAATGGCCATCAATTGATGGGCCTGCCAAGTAGCTCAAATTTAGAGAAGCAGATATATAAGAAAAATGAGAAGAGAAGATCGCTTGAGAATCATCCTGATGGGGGTATATCTTAAGCTATCATATTTTTAACTTGATAAAATTCTTGGATTTCTCTTAACTCTATGTGACATGTTTTGTATGTATAGAAAATTCCAAGATGAGGAACTTAAGTGAGATATTTTTGGATAGTTCTACAGTTAAAAAGTGTAGGAGAGATGATGTAAGTTATGATGACAATCCAATTGGGGGCACTGTTTTATCAAACCATGAGATAAAAAAAGGTTGGTGATATATATAAATAGAAGCAACAAAAGATGGATTCATTGAAAGAGTTGGCTTGAGCAAAAATTTCGGAAATCCATTCTTTAGATGTGATACTAAAGACTCTCGTAAGAGAAAATAGAGTGAATGCTAGATTCCTAAGACACAACCTTCCCCAGATATTATAGAAGAGATATGTGATACCACTATAAGAAAAAAAAGAAAGAAAGGTCTCCAAGTCCGTGGAAAAAGACTTCAACTAAAGCAGAGCTAGCGAAGGGACTGATGGAAAATGGGAGAACAAGTTTGACAAGATCTAGATTACATTGTTTCTCAGCATAGTGTAGATTCTCACCAAGATTCTTCAAAAAGGAATTTGTCTATTTGGTAACCTTTTGTTGTAGCCACTTCAAGCTCTTCTAAAGTGTCTTGTTCACATAAGAATTGACTAAAAAAGGAAATTAGCAATTGATAAATTTTATAGCTAAACAACAAAATACATTTCTAATCCAATTTAGTCACAAATTATTGATAAAATTTTGTTACCTATGAATAATTTAACAAAGGTTAACGACGAAGTTCGTTGCTAATTCGAACTATATACAATGGAAGCAATATCATAACCTGGAAGTCATGAGTACAAAGGTGTCTACTGTGAACAAATGCAAGTCCCATTAGTGGAACACAACAAGACGCCTCAATGGAAAAAGACTAGCTAACATATATAGAGAAGGAGAAAGGCTGGTCCAAAATCTTCAGCATCTGCACTATGCTTAGACACAGTGCGATCCATATCTTGTCCAACTCACTCTCTCTTCTTACCTCTGCGTTTTCCATCAGTCCCTTCACTAGTTTTGCTTCTACTGAAGTCTTTTCCCATGGAATTGGAAACCTTTGCCTTCTTTTCTCTAATATGATCATTATCACATGTCTCTTCTATAATATCTGGGGGAGGTTGTTTCTTAGGATTCGAACATTCACTCCATTTCTTCTTAATTAAGGGAGTCTTTAATATCACATCCAAAGAACGACTTTCTTGATTTTTTGCTAAAGTCAAAATATTCAATGAAACCTTTGGCTACTTGTGTTTATATTTATCTCTTACTCTTTTTGATCTAGTGCCTAGAAATCTTACCTTGCTATGAATACCAAGCATTCTTTGATTTTCTTGGAGTCTTTTATTCTTTGCAACTTGAATTCCTACACCTCCAACATATTTTTTTCTTAAGGTAATTCCAAATTTCTTTAGGTGATGGGAGAAATATAATTATCTTTAAAATAGTTGTTGAGACAACAACAAACAAAGTTGCTTTCGTCGTGGACTTCATGATTTTCTTTTCCTTGTGACTCTTGATTTGCGCTTTGGTGAGATTATTTTGTAACGAATTAATTTCATAATCCTCTTCTATTACTTCCTTCCTAAAGATCAAGGGCCTCCAAGTAATTTTCCGTTCTCACAATTCATAATTGGTAATCTTCATTACTAAAAACAACATAAGTTATTCATGAAAAACTATTTTTGAAATCCATCCCTTCATTCAAAGGTCCTTTTAGAAAAATAGCTCTAGATCCCACCTATTAGTTTTGGAAAGAAAAGAAATGCAGGAAAATAACAATGGAAGAAAAGTTGAAGGATAAATTATATATTGCACTATAGAACTTTATATTATTGACTAACAAAAGACATGTATTTACAGACTAAAAACCAAACTGAATAGAAATCATCTCCTAAATACTAGATGTCTAACTTAATAGAATTATTGCAACATGAATATTTGTAGTTCTAAATCAAAGATTCTAACATATATACAAAAGATTCCAAGGCCTTCAATCTTGAACCTTATATGTATAGCTCTTAAGCTTCAACATTATTGTCTTGAAGCCACATCGAGAAAGCTTGAAGAGTGTTCATATCAACTCTATGATGCTTTTGAGTAAACTCAAGGAGAGCAGGTTATGTGAAGTCAGGATACAGTCGAGGGTTGTTGTAGTCCACCAATTTAGTTGGTGGACTCACCACCTTATCTTTGTCAGGAAAAAGAAAGAAAGGAAGTGATTTTCTAGGAGTCTTGTTGTTAACCACTGCTCTATGCAAGTAACTTTTGTGTCTATCATTCGATAGGGCCTGCAAAAGGACAAACACCAAATATGTTATGTTCGATTTGTAAGTCTAAGAACTCATGATGTATATCATTGCGCGTCATGTGGAAAGATCTTATAATATTTTTCACCAAAAAATGTATTATTTGTTTAATTTATTATGTTTATATTATTTGTATGTAATACATAATTCATTAGCTTATTATATAGTACTAGTTTATAAATTTGCTTACCATAAATGTGTCAACTGTGTTAACCACAAAAGAATTAAAATATGGACGAATGAAGTACATTTCGTTGTCCACAAAAACCTGAAGTCCTGACTTTAATTGAGGCATAATACATAAAACATTGAATTCAATAAATAGGATACATAATTTAATAAGATACAATGTTTTGATGTATTCATTGTACTTTATGTATCATAAATTATTATTTTTATGTAAATTCAATAAATATGATACATCAATTATTATGATACAATAATTTTGATGTAATAAAAATTAACATTTCCTGAATCTCAAAAGACTCTTTAAATTAATAAATATTAATTTATCTATTAAATTGTACATCTACAAATTAATAATATTTTGTAGTCTCACCTATATTAATTTAGTGAGTTTTACTATAGCATTGTTTTAAGAATAAAAGTTATTTGTAGCTATAAAAGGACATTCAATCACAAAAAATTCTTTAAATATCTCTACCTATGATTATGGTATATTATGTGTAAATATGTATATGTACATTCTATAAAGAAATTATACCCTAATTTTAAGCATTATTAATCCATTCTTAGAAAACTGTTTGGACCCATTTTTGATAGTTCAAAGCTTTTTAAGGAAAAAATTTCAAACTCTGATTTGAAATCCATGGTCAAACATGTATTTAAAATATTTCCTTTTTTAAAATTTGCTTCAACATATATGAAAACTCTTTGGCCACAAAATTAAGCACCATTAATCCCTTCTCAACAAACTGTTTGAACCCGTTTCTATTATTTGAGAACTTTTAAAGGAAATTTTTTCAAAATCTATGGTCAAACATATCTTTGAAAGTAATTTCTTTTTTAAAATATGATTCAAACAACATATGAACAGGACTTCGCTTCTTCAAACATGAGTGCCATTATTAAGGGCAGTTGGTGAGCCTTGTAAAAGTGAGAGGGGACAATGCCTCTGTGATTGTTCAATCATTTTTTGTATTCCATCATGATATTTTATACGAAGCTGTTCGTAACATTCAAGATGCTCTCCACCTATTTTGTGCCCCTGAGACACTCGAGAGATATAGAATTACCGTAGGAATGGATGGAGTGGCTACTGCTAGGAAATCCACCAACATACAGACACTTCCTAAGATGATGATTTTACACCTGAAACGATTTGGTTATGGAAGCTATGGAAGTCCAAAATGCATAAACATGTGCATTTTCCTCTTGAACTAGTTCACGACATATCACTAGTTCAAGAGGAAAATACACAGGTTTATGCAATTTGGTACTTCCATAACTTCCATAACCAAGCTGCTTCAGGTATAAAATCATCATCTTAGGAAGTGTCTGTATGCTGATGGATTTCCTAGCAGTAGCCACTCCAACCATTCCTATGGTAGTTCTATATCTCTCGAGTGTACCAGGGGCAAAAAATAGGCGGAGAGCATCTAGAATGTTATGAACAGCTTCGTTTGAAATATCAGGATGGAATACCAAAAATGGTTGAACTATCGTAGAGGCTTTGTTCGCTCTCACTTTTCCAAGGCTCTTCAACTCCCCACCCTCCCCAATAATGACACTTAAGTTTGAAGGAACGAAGTCCTGAGTTCTCATGACTACAGACTTGTTCTTTGGGCTAAAAGTTTTCCATTCTTCATCGTCTTCCGATGAAATAACAGAAGAATTTTTCCCACTTGAACCTGATTGCCCTTCAAGCTTTAATACGCTCAAAAATTGGATAGAAGTTCATATGTTGTTTGAATCAGATTTTTAAAAAAGGAAATAATTTCAAAGATATGTTTGACCATAGACTTTGAAAAAAATTTCTTACAAAGTTCTCAAGTATCAAAAAGGGCTCCGAACAGTTTGCTGAGAAGGGCTTAATAGTGCTTAATTTTGTTGCCGGAGAGTTTTCATATATTTTGTAGCAAATTTTAAAAAAGAAATATTTTTAAAGATATGTTTGACCATATATTTCAAATCAGAGTTTGAAATTTTTTTCCTTAAAAAGCTTTGAAATATAAAAAGTGGGTCCAAATAGTTTGCTAAGAATGGCTTAATAATGCTTAAAATTGGGGTATAATTTTGTTATAGAATGTAACATATCTACACAATCTATAGCATAATCATTGGTAGAGATATTTAAAGAATTTTTCTGATTGATTTTCCTTTGATAGATTTCATTACATAGATACAAATAAGTTTATTCTTGAAATGAAACTGTAGTAAAATTCACTAAATTAATATAGGTGAGACTACAAAATATTAGTAATTTGTAGATGTATAATTTAATACATAAATTAATATTTATTAATTTAAAGAGTCTTTTGAGATTGAGGTAATGTTAATTTTTATTAGATCAATATTATTGTATCCTAATAATTTATGTATCATATTTATTGAATTTACATAAAAATAATAATTTATGATACATAAAGTAAAATGAATACAACAAAACATTGTATCTTACTAAATTATGTATCCTATTTATTGAATTAAATGCTTTATTTATTATGCCTCAATTAAAGTCAGGACTTCAGGTTTTTTTGGAAAACGAATGGTACTCCATTCGTCCAAATTTTAATGTTTTTCTGGTAAACATAGGCGGCACATTTTTCGTAAGCAAATTTACAAACTAGTACTATATAATAAGCTAATGTATTATGTAATACATACAAATAATAGAAACATAATCAATTAGAAAAATAATACATTTTTTGGTGAAAAAGATTATAATATATTTCCACATTACGGGCAATGGTATACATCATGAGTTCTTAGACTTACAACTTGAATATAACATATTTGGTGTTTGTCCTTTTGCAGGCTCTATAGAATGGTAGATATAAAAGAATCTCACATAAAGCAGTGGTTAACAACAAGACTCTTAGAAATTACTTGCTTTCTTTCTTTGTCCAGACAAAGATAAGGTGGTGAGTCCACCAACTAAATTGGTGGACTACAACAACACTAGACTATATCCTTACTTCAGATGTCCTGCTCGTCTTGAGTTTACTCAAAGGCATCACAGAGCTGATACAAATACTTTTTAAGCTTTCTCGATGTGGCTTCAAGACAATAATGTAGAAGCATAAGAGCTTTACATGTGATGTTCAAGATTGAAGGCCTTGAAATCTCTTGTATGTATGTTAAATCTTTGATTTAGATATTCCTATTGCAATAATTCGATTAAGTTAGACACCTAGTATTTAGGTGTTGATTTCTATTTCAGTTTTGTTTTTACTCTCTGAATACATGTCTTTTGTTAGTCATCAATAATATAAAGCTCTATAGTGAGATACAAAATTTATCCTTCAACTTTTCTTCCATAGTTATTTTCCTGCATTTGCTTTCTTTCAAAAACTCCTAGGTGGAATCTAGTGCTACTTTGCTGAAGGGATCTTTGAGTGAAGAGATGGATTTCAAAAATTGTTTTTCATGAATGACACATGCTGTTTTTAGTAATGAAAATTACCATTTATGAGTTGTGAGAATGGAAAATTACTTTGAGACCCTTGATCTTTAGCAAGGAAGCCGTGGAAGAGGACTATGAAATGAATCGGTTACAAAATAATCCAACCATAGGGCAAATCAAGAGTCACAAGGAAAAGAAAATCTATGAAGTCCAAGACGAAAGCAACTTTGTTTGTTGTTGTCTCAACAACAATTTTAAAGAGAATTATATTTCTCCCATCACCAAAACAAATTTGGAATTATCTTAAGAAAGGATATGTTGGAGGTGAAGGAACTCAAGTTGAAAAGAATAAAATACTCCAAGAAAATCGAAGAATGTTTGGATAGATTGCTTGGTATAGATAACAAGGTAAGATTTCTAGGTAGTAGATTTGAAAAGGTAAGAGATAAACATAAACACAAGCAGTCAAAGGTTGATTCATTGAATAATTTGAGTTTAGAAAAAATCCAGAAAGTCATTTTTTGGATGTGATAATAAAGACTCCCTTAATTAAGAGGAAATGGAGTGAATGCCAGAATCCTAAGAAATAACCCCCCCCCCCCCCCACCAAAGATATTATAGAAGAGACATGTGATAACGATCGTATTAAAGACAAGAAGGCAACGGTTTCGAATTCCATGGGAAAAGATTTCAGTAGAAGCAGTGCTAGTGAAGGGACTGATGGAAAAGGTAGAGGTAAGAAGAGAGAGCGAGTCGGACAAGATCTAGATTCCACTCTGTCTCAGCATAGTGCAGATGCTTAAGATTCTTCAAGACGTGGTTCTTCAAAAAGGAATTTGTCTATTTGGTAACCTTTTGTTGTAGCCACTTCAAGCTCTTCTAAAGTGTCTTGTTCACATAGGAACTGACTAAAAAAGGAAATTAGCAATTGATAAATTTTATAGCTAAACAACAAAATACATTTCTAATCCTATATAGTCACAAATTATTAATAAAATTTTGTTACCTATGAATAATTTAACAAAGGTTAACGACGAAGTTCGTTGCTAATTCGAACTATATACAATGGAACCAATATCATAACCTGTAAGTCATGAGTACAAAGGTGTCTACTGTGAACAAATGCAAGTCCCATTAGTGGAACACAACAAGACGTCTCAATGGAAAAAGACTAGCTAACATATATAGAGAAGGAGAAAGGCTGGTCCAAAATCTTCAGCATTTGCACTATTCTGAGACAGAGTGCGATCTATATCTTGTCCAACTTGCTCTCTCTTCTTACCTCTGCCTTTTCCATCAGTCCCTTCACTAGTTTTGCTTCTACTGAAGTCTTTTCCCATGGAATTGGAAACCTTTGCCTTCTTTTCTTTAATATGATCATTATCACATGTCTCTTCTATAATATCTGGGGGAGGTTGTTTCTTAGGATTCGAACATTCACTCCATTTCTTCTTAATTAAGGGAGTCTTTAATATCACATCCAAAGAACGACTTTCTTGATTTTTTGCTAAAGTCAAAATATTCAATGAAACCTTTGGCTACTTGTGTTTATATTTATCTTACTCTTTTTGATCTAGTGCCTAGAAATCTTACCTTGCTATGAATACCAAGCAATCTAACCAAGCATTCTTTGATTTTCTTTTAGTCTTTTATTCTTTGCAACTTGAATTCCTACACCTCCAACATATTTTTTTCTTAAGGTAATTCCAAATTTCTTTTGGTGATGGGTGAAATATAATTCTCTTTAAAATAGTTGTTGAGACAACAACAAACAAAGTTGCTTTCGTCGTGGACTTCATGATTTTCTTTTCCTTGTGACTCTTGATTTGCGCTTTGGTGAGATTATTTTGTAACGAATTAATTTCTTAATCCTCTTCTATTACTTCCTTCCTAAAGATCAATGGCCTCCAAATAATTTTCCGTTCTCACAATTCATAATTGGTAATCTTCATTACTAAAAACAACGTGAGTTATTCATGAAAAACTAATTTTGAAATCCATCTCTTCACTCAAAGGTCACTTTAGAAAAATAGCTCTAGATCCCACGTATTAGTTTTGGAAAGAAAAGAAATGCAGGAAAATAACAATGGAAGAAAAGTAATTATATATTGCACTACAGAACTTTATATTATTGACTAACAAAAGACATGTATTTATAGACTAAAAACCAAACTGAATAGAAATCAACTCCTAAATACTAGATGTCTAACTTAATAGAATTATTGCAACATGAATATTTGTAGTTCTAAATCAAAGATTGTAACATGTATACAAAAGATTCCAAGGCCTTCAATCTTGAACCTTATATGTATAGCTCTTAAGCTTCAACATTATTGTCTTGAAGCCACATCGAGAAAGCTTAAAGAGTGTTCATATCAACTCTGTGACGCTTTTGAGTAAACTCAAGGAGAGCAGGTTATGTGAAGTCAGGATACAGTCGAGGGTTGTTGTAGTACACCAATTTAGTTGGTGGACTCACCACCTTATCTTTGTCAGGAAAAAGAAAGAAAGGAAGTGATTTTCTAGGAGTCTTGTTGTTAACCACTGCTCTATGCAAGTAACTTTTGTATCTATCATTCGATAGGGCCTGCAAAAGGACAAACACCAAATATGTTATGTTCAATTTGTAAGTCTAAGAACTCATGATGAATATCATTGCGCGTCATGTGGAAAGATCTTATAATGTTTTTCACCAAAAAATGTATTATTTGTTTAATGTATTATGTTTATATTATTTGTATGTAATACATAATTCATTAGCTTATTATATAGTACTAGTTTGTAAATTTGCTTACCATAAATGTGTCAACTGTGTTAACCACAAAAGCATTAAAATATGGACGAATGGAGTACATTTCGTTGTCCATAAAAACCTGAAGTCCTGACTTGAATTGAGGCATAATACATAAAATATTGAATTCAATAAATAGGATACATAATTTAATAAGATACAATGTTTTGATGTATTCATTGTACTTTATGTATCATAAATTATTATTTTTATGTAAATTCAATAAATATGATACATCAATTATTATGATACATTAATTTTGATGTAATAAAAATTAACATTTCCTGAATCTCAAAAGACTCTTTAAATTAATAAATATTAATTTATCTATTAAATTGTACATCTACAAATTAATAATATTTTGTAGTTTCACCTATATTAATTTAGTGAGTTTTACTATAGCATTGTTTTAAGAATCAAAGTTATTTGTAGTTGTATAAGGACAATCAATCACAAAAAATTCTTTAAATATCTCTACCTATGATTATGGTATATTATGTGTAGATATGTATATGTACATTCTATAACGAAATTATACCCCAATTTTAAGCATTATTAATCCATTCTTAGAAAACTGTTTGGACCCATTTTTGATAGTTCAAAGCTTTTTAAGGAAAAAATTCAAACTCTGATTTGAAATCCATGGTCAAACATGTATTTAAAATATTTCCTTTTTTAAAATTTGCTTCAACATATATGAAAACTCTTTGGCCACAAAATTAAGCATCATTAATCCCTTCTCAACAAACTGTTCGAACCCGTTTCTGTTATTTGAGAACTTTTAAAGGAAATTTTTTCAAAATCTATGGTCAAACATATCTTTGAAAGTAATTTCTTTTTTAAAATCTGATTCAAACAACATATGAACATCTATCCAAATTTTAAGTATACTAAATCTTGAAGGGCATTCAAGTTCAAGTGGGAAAAATTTGTTTGTTATTTCATCAGAAGACGATGAAGAATGGGAAACTGTTGGCCCAAAGAACATGTCTGTAGTCACAAGAACTCAGGACTTCGCTTCTTCAAGCATGAGTGCCATTATTAAGGGCAGTTGGTGAGCCTTGTAAAAGTGAGAGGGGACAATGCCTCTGTTATTGTTCAATCATTTTTTGTATTCCATCATGATATTTTATACGAAGCTGTTCGTAACATTCAAGATGCTCTCCACCTATTTTGTACCCCTGAGACACTCGAGAGATATAGATTTACCGTAGGAATGGATGGAGTGGCAACTACTAGGAAATCCATCAACATACAGACACTTCCTAAGATGATGATTTTACACCTGAAACGATTTGGCTATGGAAGCTATGGAAGTCCAAAATGCATAAACATGTGCATTTTCCTCTTGAACTAGTTCACGACATATCACTAGTTCAAGAGGAAAATACACAGGTTTATGCAATTTGGTACTTCCATAACTTCCATAAACAAACCGCTTCAGGTGTAAAATCATCATCTTAGGAAGTGTATGTATGCTGATGGATTTCCTAGCAGTAGCCACTCCAACCATCCCTATGGTAGTTCTATATCTCTCGAGTGTCCCAGGGGCAAAAAATAGGCGGAGAGCATCTAGAATGTTATGAACAGCTTCGTGTGAAATATCAGGATGGAATACCAAAAATGGTTGAACTATCGTAGAGGCTTTGTTCGCTCTCACTTTTCCAAGGCTCTTCAACTCCCCACCCTCCCCAATAATGACACTTAAGTTTGAAGGAACGAAGTCCTGAGTTCTCATGACTACAGACTTTTTCATTGGGCTAAAAGTTTTCTATTCTTCATCGTCTTCCGATGAAATAACAGAAGAATTTTTCCCACTTGAACCTGATTGCCCTTTAAGCTTTAATATGCTCAAAAATTGGATAGAAGTTCATATGTTGTTTGAATCAGATTTTTAAAAAAGGAAATAATTTCAAAGATATGTTTGACCATAGATTTTGAAAAAATTTCCTTAAAAAGTTCTCAAGTATCAAAAACGGGTCCGAACAGTTTGCTGAGAAGGGCTTAATAGTGCTTAATTTTGTGGCCAGGGAGTTTTCATATATTTTGTAGCAAATTTTAAAAAAGAAATATTTTTAAAGATATGTTTAACCATAGATTTCAAATCAGAGTTTGAAATTTTTTTCCTTAAAAAGCTTTGAAATATAAAAAGTGGGTCCAAATAGTTTGCTAAGAATGGCTTAATAATGCTTAAAATTGGGGTATAATTTTGTTATAGAATGTAACATATCTGCACAATCTATAGCATAATCATTGGTAAAGATATTTAAAGAATTTTTCTGATTGATTTTCCTTTGATAGATTTCATTATATAGCTACAAATAAGTTTATTCTTGAAATGACTCTGTAGTAAATTCACTAAATTAATATAGGTGAGACTACAAAATATTAGTAATTTGTAGATGTATAATTTAATACATAAATTAATATTTATTAATTTAAAGAGTCTTTTGAGATTGAGGTAATGTTAATTTTTATTAGATCAATATTATTGTATCCTAATAATTTATGTATCATATTTATTGAATTTACATAAAAATAATAATTTATGATACATAAAGTACAATGAATACAACAAAACATTGTATCTTATTAAATTATGTATCCTATTTATTGAATTAAATGCTTTATTTATTATGCCTCAATTAAAGTCAAGACTGCAGATTTTGTGGAAAAAGAATGGTACTCCATTCGTCCAAATTTTAATGTTTTTTTGGTAAACATAGGCGGCACATTTTTGGTAAGCAAATTTTACAAACTAGTACTATATAATAAGCTAATGTATTATGTAATACATACAAATAATAGAAACATAATCAATTAGAAAAATAATACATTTTTTGGTGAAATAGATTGTAAGATATGTCCACATTACGGGCAATGGTATACATCATGATTTCTTAGACTTACAACTTGAATATAACATATTTGGTGTTTGTCCTTTTGCAGGCTCTATAGAATGGTAGATATAAAAGAATCTCACATAAAGCAGTGGTTAACAACAAGACTCTTAAGAACTTACTTGCTTTCTTTCTTTGTCCAGACAAAGATAAGGTGGTGAGTCCACCAATAAATTGGTGGACTATAAAACACTAGACTATATCCTTACTTCAGATGTCCTGCTCGTCTTGAGTTTACTCAAAGCATCACAGAGCTGATACGAATACTCTTTAAGCTTTCTCGATGTGGCTTCAAGACAATAATGTAGAAGCATAAGATCTTTACTTGTGATGTTCAAGATTGAAGGCCTTGAAATCTTTTGTATGTATGTTAAATCTTTGATTTAGATATTCTTGTTGCAATATTCGATTAAGTTAGACACCTAGTATTTAGGAGTTAATTTCTATTTCATTTTGGTTTTACTTCTGAATACATGTCTTTTGTTAGTCATCAATAATATAAAGCTCTATAGTGAAATACATAATTATCCTTCAACTTTTCTTCCATAGTTATTTTCCTGCATTTGTTTTTTTTTCAAAAACTCCTAGGTGGAATCTTAGTGCTATTTTTCTAAAGGGATCTTTGAGGGAAGAGGATTGGATTTCAAAAATTGTTTTTCATGAATGACACATTGCTGTTTTTAGTAATG
>NW_026020069.1:353691-469290 GCF_900185275.1 Solanum verrucosum | reverse complement strand
CGCTTTCCTCGGACTTCATGATTTTCTTTTCCTTGTGACTCTTGATTTGCGCTTTGGTGAGATTACTTTGTAAAAATTTATTTCAAAATCCTCTTCCACTGCTTCCTTCCTAAAGATCAAGGCCTCCAAGTAATTTTCTGTTCTCAAACTTATAATTGGTAATTTTATTACTAAAAACAACATGAGTTATCATGAAAACTATTTTTGAAATCCATCTCTTCACCTAAAGGTCCCTTCAGAAAAATACCTCTAGATCCCACCTATCAGTTTTTGAAAGAATAGAAATGTAGGAAAATAATAATGGAAGAAAAGTAGAAGGATAAATTATGTTTTGCACTACAAAACTTTATATTATTGACTAACAAAAGACATGTTCTTACAGACTAAAAACCAAACTGAAATAGAAATCAACTCCTAAATACTAGGTGTCGAACTTAATAGAATTATTGTAACAGGAATACTTATAGTTCTAAATCAAAGATTCAACATATTTACAAAAGATTCCAAGGACTTTAATCTTGAACCTTAAATGTATAGCTCTTAAGCTTCTACATTATTTTCTTGAAGCCACATCGAGAAAGATTGAACAGTGCAAGTATCAGCTCTATGATGCTTCAGAGTAAACTCAAGGAGAGCAGGACATGTGAAGTTCGCATATAGTTGAGGTTGTTGTAGTGCACCAATTCAGTTGGTGGATTCACCACCTTATCTTTGTCTGGACAAAGAAAGAAAGCAAGTGATTTCTAGGAGTCTTACTGTTAACCATTTCTCTATGCAAGCAAATTTTGTATCTACCATTCGATAGGGCCTACAAAAGGACAAACACCAAATATGTTATATTCAATTCTAAGTAAGAACTCATGAGGTATTTCATTGCGCGTCATGTGGAAAGATCTTATAATGTTTTTCACCAAAAAAATGTATTATTTGTTGAATTGATTATGTTT
This sequence comes from Solanum verrucosum, assembly GCF_900185275.1. Lineage (NCBI taxonomy): Eukaryota > Viridiplantae > Streptophyta > Magnoliopsida > Solanales > Solanaceae > Solanum > Solanum verrucosum. Next base: position 468,343 of record NW_026020069.1, on the reverse strand, counting down.
ATATTATTTGAATGTAATACATTAGCTTATTATATAGTACTAGTTTGAAAATTTGCTTACCATAAATGTGTCGCCGATGTTAACAACAAAAGCATTAAAATTTGGACGAATGGAGTACCATTCGTTGTCCACAAAAACCTGAAATCCTGACTTTAATTGAGGCATAATACATAAAACATTGAAGTCAATAAATAGGATACATAATTTAATAAGATACAATGTTTTGATGTATTCATTTCACTTTATGTAACATAAATTATTATTTTAAAGTAAATTCAATAAATATGATACATAAATTATTAGGATACAATAATTTTGATCTAGTAAAAATTAACATTTCCTAAATCTCAAAAGACTCTTTAAATTAATTAATATTAATTTATCTATTAAATTATACATCTACAAATTAATAATATTTTGTAGTATCACCTATATTAATTTAATGAGTTTTACTATAGTATTATTTTAAGAATAAAAGTTATTTGTAGTTATATAAGGAAATCTATCTAAGGAAAATCAATCGGAAAAATTCATTAAATATCTCTACCTATGATTGTGCTATATTATGTGTAGATATGTCTATGTACATTCTATAACAAAATTATACCCCAATTTTAAGCATTATTAAGCCATTCTTAGCAAACTGCTTTGGACCCATTTTTTAATTCAAAGCGTTTTAAGGAAAAAATTTCAAATTCTGATTTGAAATCTATGGTCAAACATATCTTTAAAAATATTTCATTTTTAAAATTTGCTTCAAACTATATGAAAACTCTCTGGCCACAAAATTAAGCACTATTAAGCCCTTCTCAACAAACTATTCGGACCCGTTTTTTATACTTGAAAACTTTTTAAGGAATTTTTTTTTTGAAATCTATGGTCAAACATATCTTCGAAAGTATTTCCTTATTAAAAATGCTATTCAAACAACATATGAACTTCTATCCAAATTTTAAGCATACTAAAGCTTGAAGGGCAATCAGGTTCAAGTGGGAAAGATTCATCTGTTGTTTCATCGGAAGACGATGAAGAATGGGAAACTGTTGGCCCAAAGAACAAGTATGCAGTCACCAGAACTCAGGACTTCGTTCCTTCAAACTTGAGTGCCATTATTGGGGGGCAGTTGAAGAGCCTTGTAAAAGTGAGAGGGAACAAATCCTCTACAATAGTAAAACAATTTTTGGTATTCCATCTTCATATTTCACACAAAGCTGTTCATAACATTCAAGATGCTCTCTGCCTATTTTCTATCCCAGAGACACTCGAGGGATATAGAACTATCGTAGGAATGGTTGGAGTGGCTAGTGCTAGGAAATCCATCAGTGTACAGACACTTCCTAAGATGATGATTTTTACATCTGATGCGGTTTGGTTATGGAAGCTACGTAAGTACCAAATTGCATAAGTTTATGCATTATGGTACGTCCATAACCAAACCGCTTCAGGTGAAAATCAACATCTTAGGAAGTGTATGTATGCTGATGGATTTCCTAGCAGTAGCCACTTCAACAATTCCTACGGTAGTTCTATATCCCTTGAGTGTCTTAGAGGAAGGAAATAAGAGGAGAGCATCTTGAATGTTATGAACAACTTCATGTGAAACATCAAGATGGAATACAAAAAATGGTTGAACTATCGCAGTCGCTTTGTTCCATCTCACTTTTACGAGGCTCTTTAACATCCCCCAATAATGGCACTCAAGTTGAAAGGAACGAAGTCTTGAGTTCTTGTGACTGCAGACTTGTTCTTTCGACCAACAATTTCCTATTCCTCATCGTCTTCCGATGAAACAACAGGCGAATCTTTCCCACTTGAACCTGATTGCCCTTCAAGCTTTAGTATGCTTAAAATTTGGATAGAAGGTCATATGTTGTTTGAATCATATTTTAAAAAAGGAAATATTTTCAAAGATATGTTAGACCATAGATTTTGAAAATATTTCCTTAAAAAGTTCTCAAGTATCAAAAACGGGTCTAAACAGTTTGTTGAGAAGGGCGTAATAGTGTTTAATTTTGTGGCTAGAGAGTTTTCATATATATTGAAGAAAATTTTAATAAAGGAAATATATTTAAATATATGTGTGATCATAGGTTTCAAATCAGAGTTTGAAAATATTTCCTTAAAAAGCTTTGAAATATCATAAATGGGTCTAAACAGTTTGCTAAGAATGGCTTAATAATACTTAAAATTGGGGTATAATTTTGTTACAGAATGTAACATATCTACAAATAATATAGCATATTCATTGGTAGAGTGTAATGACCCGAACCGTTGTTATTTAGGAAGGACAAAAATCTGTGAAAATCTAGGCTACTGTTCCATCAGAACGGGCCAGATGCCGCTGGGGTAGCGGCACCACAGCGGGGTAAGTTGCTGCCAAAGCAGGATGAGCGAAGCAGAACGTAATTACGAGAAATCTTATTTTCTCCATCTTCCTAAAATACCTAAATAAGTCGTAAAACAACTTAAAAACCATAGAAAAGCTGCTCTAAGCTTAGGAAAGGAGGGGAAGAAGAATTCTAGCATGGGGACGATGAAACCTTCCGAATTCTTGGAAAATTCTACCATCACGAAGCCAGAAAGCTCGAATCGAAGCCAAAAATGTCATGCTACTGCTTGGCGCCTAGGTAGGCTAGGTCTTATGAATTGAGTAGTTTAAACTTGTTCCCATTGTTTGATATATGTGAATCGATGGTAAGATTTATGCGAAGGCCTTTATGCACCGAATAAGTTATGATTTAAACTTTAGAGAGAAGCCTTAGACGATGGATTAAGGCTTAGTATGATCGAACTAGGGTTTGTATGAGATGGGGGATAAATATCCGTGATAGGTGATGATTGTGATTCTATGATTGTGTGATGTATTTTTGGTATGCCTTCGTTACGATGTATGCTGGTATATAAATGTTGCAATATTGATCACACTTGTCGTAACTGAGATAGATGAATGATTGTATTCCATGAATCACTCTTAAATGCATGATCTTGATGATGTACTTATGTTTGTGATTGTGGTGTGATGATTAATATAGCCACGTTCTGGCATACTAACTTGGATTAGATTGCCACGTTCCAGCATGCTAACTTGGATTGGATTACCACGCTCCGGCAGAACATATGGGATCGGATTGCCACGTTCCAGCATAACTATGGGATCAGGTACCACGTTCTGGTGCACTAACAGTTTGAGTTTGGGTTCCAAGAGAGGACCAACTACTTGTGAAGCATGTGATAAAAATATGGGTTGTTCAGTGTTCATGTGCCTGCTGATAATATCATATATGCTTGTTATGCGCTCTCGAGAAGAGCATTGTATTGGTTGTATATGTTGTACTTAGAGGACACATGTTATGTCCACTTATAGTTAGTGGTTCGTGGGTTGTGAGGGAGAGAGTAGATATAGTGTATATGAAGGAAATCGCCGGAAAGATTTCACCTTGAGGGAAATAGATTGGATTAGCAGTAACAAGGTTAAATTAGGGCATCATGCAACTATGATGGTAAGGTGACGGGGAAACAAGGGTATGACGTGAGCGAGTAGTTGAATTGGTACTTGGGTATATTCAGCGTGTTTCTAACAATGGTTAAGCTATGATCCAGGTTTTGGTAAGTGGGTTAAGTCAAAAAGGGGGTTAGTAATCAAGGTGCTAGTGTATATTGGAGGTGTTCCAAGAGAGAGAGTGAAGGTGGAGAAGGGAGTGGTTTATTTCATGATATTACTAGTTGATTTCTTATGTTATGTGGTGGGTGTCGAGTGGACCGATGATGCCTACCAGTACGTGTGTTTGTATTGATACTACTCTTGCTATGTCTTTTTGACATAGTCTGGATGCAGGATTGGTGACATTTCATTAGGTGTAGACAAAGAAAAATCTCCAGTAGCTTCTGTCCTTCTTTCCACATGGTGGGAGTTGTCTTTTATGGTATTTTCCAGTTGTACTCTTAGTATCTCTTGTACCTGTTTAGACTAGGTCCTTTGGGGTTGTTAAACTCATTACAAGTCTTAGCTAGTTTTTTTGAAAATATTCCATTTACAAAGATTTTTGTTCTCTATTTATATCAGTCTTTCATTAATTTTCACATGTTTTTAACCTAGGGGTATAAGGGTTCTCCTACTTAGGTGTTATAGTGGGTGCCCGTATGGCCTGGTGGGTTGGGTCGTGACAAATTGGTATCAGAGCCTAGGTTACCGGTCTCCTAGTACAAGAGCAAAATATGGACTAGACTCTTGCGGATTGGTGTGTTGACGTCCACAGTTAATCTACAAGAGGCTAGGAAGCATTCTAGGAATATTGTTCCACTCATTCTCTCCTTTCGTGCGAAGTGTCACTTATGGTATGTGTTGAGTCCAATTGGTATCTCCTGATTCCAATTGGTATCTCAACGAAAAGGACTAGACGTCATTGATATGACCGAAGGGAAACCAACAAGTTAAATTGGACCTGGAAGGTTCCAATTGGTATGTAGGCTTAGGGGCTATAAGGAACATGGATCCATGGAAAGAACTAACTAATAAATTGAAAGTGTCTTTGCATTGTATTTTGGAAACTGTGAATGTGTGCTTCTTGTTACCTGAAATGACAATAATTGTGTACTGCTTGTTGAGTGAATTATCTGTGTGTGTGGAAGTATTCTTTGATTGTCTGATTTTACTGAGGAGGTGAAGACATTTTGGTTGGTGCGTATGATATGATCAAAGACACAATGTGACGTGTCTAGACTTGTTATGAGTGCATTTTTTATGGAATCATTAAAAGAATGCAAGTGTAACTCCTTGAATATTGTGAAATCTGTTGAGATAGACTATGACTTATAATCATGTGCGTGTCTAGATGTGTCCTGGAGATGTGTGGGTGTAACGTCTAATTAATGAGAACTAGCAGGGTACCGTGTCGTTAAGATAGATTCGGAGTAGTTAATGATATTCCTAGCTTGGAGATTTATCTTAGATGGATTGTTACGCTAGGAACCTTGGGGAAGTCTTAGAAAAATGAAAAGAACTCAGAAATTATTAGCCTGGGTTCTGGCCTTGTCTGAACCGCTAGGGTGGGATTATTCCTGCCATAGCGGCACCGCCAGAGCGGGACAGGCCGAGGCAGAACCTCACCCAGCCTCCCCTGCTTCCCTTCCTAAAACAATTCGAACCCCCAATGGGATCCGAACAAATCCCTGCAACTCCAAACAGTGTTCATCAACTGGAATAGAGAGATTATGAACTTTCAGACTTAAATATAGGGTTGCATCAGACAACCAAAAATGAGCATCCATGTGCTACAAAAACATAGAAAAGTCAAAAATTTAAAAAACAAGTTGTCTTAAATTTACAAGCCCAAGAGGGGCAAAGGGAAAGCTGATCAAGGACTCTTGGACTGGGTAGTGTCGATATCTGAATCGAGGTCCTCTTGGGATGTCACACCATTCCAAGCCTCATTCAGCATAGATAAATCCTTGAAGTCCGGTGGCTCAAGTCGGGGAAGTTCCTTGTTGGGGACCATACAAGTAAAGATGGCCTTGAGCGTCTTCCACATCCGCAGCATCAGACGATCCCTGACCACACCCTTTCTCCTCTCCTTGTGCAGCTGGCGGAGGAGCATCTCGATCTCCAGGGCAGTGCTGGGTGGGACGGGAGTGAATTCAGTGTAGGCATTCTCCATCCTCTCCTGGACAGCCGCTAAGTCTTTCTCAACCCGTGCACCTTAGAGTGGGTCCTCATCATCCGAACCCACGACCGCCTTACTGCTGCTAGCCCTATCGATCCTCCTCATCTTACTCCTAGAAGTAGAACATGTCTGAATCAAAAGAGGGTGAATGGGGGATCCATAGGAAGTACCTCATCATCATCAAATAATGACACTCCCGCCCGTTTGCATAGGGCAGTGATGAGTCCGGGAAGGAAGAAAGACTTTTTGTTGCCTCGATAAAACATCTTCCATTCGGAGCTAATTTGTGCTCCCACGTTTAGCTGAATACCCTGTATAGCACATGCCACCACCATGACCCGGGGAAAGGTCACATCGGTACGATTGCCCGATGGGCAGATCCTCCTAGATACCAAGTGTAGCCACCTCTTAGTATCAGGTGACCAGTCTGTTCTAGTGATGCCCTCCGCAGTAGCCCAGTAAACCTTATCCCGACGCGTTGGCTCGACAAGAGTGTCTCTCAACCACTCCAGATCCAGCTCTCGTAGTCGGTCCTCGAAAGCATGGTTCGGGACCTCCAGCACCTCTAGGGTCTCATTGATAGTAGTGGCATTCAAGGGGATGTCAACTCCCCGAATGCGGATGGCGGGACTAGGAACGTCCCAGTGGACGGTGGGCAGGATAGCGTAGAACTCCCGCACCTAATTAGCCCTAGAGTCAGGGGGAACCTCAGTCAACGTGATCTACTTGAACTCTACCAATCGAGCATAAAATGTAGGCTCTTTCTCCTCGAACCTGTGCAACAAAAAGCCCCTCTTGCAACTGAAACCCTTATTTTGGTAGTCATGATGTCTCTCCCGACTAGCTGCATCGGGAAACCGGATGAAGGGCAAGTGTTCGTCATTTTGTCCTGCCATTTAGATAATCTGCAATAAGTTGAATGTGAGTTAGAACACGATAGGATATTATGTGGAGGATAAGATGAAAGAGAGAAAAATTTGGGGTGGGAAGGCAGGCTACTGCTTGGCGAATCCCGCCACAACGGCCATAATCCCGCCCTGGCATGATTATTGAGGCCGCCACAGCGGGATGTAAGCCGCCAGAGCGGCCTTCATCTGGGACGAACTCCATGCGTGACAATGGCGTCTTTTTGTCCCAAAATCCCCGTTTTCATCAGAATTTCAGCAGATTAGAGTATATTAACTACCCTAGAACCTACTTACGCAATTAATTCAACAAAATAACCCCTAAACAAGGCCCAATTTCAAGTTTATGTCAAGAAAACTTTTCAACTTCTCCCCCCCCCATTTTTGCATCGATTTACCTGTGTTTTTACGAAATCCTAACGCCTAGGATGTTGTGTAAATGTTAGGGACGTAAATGAGACGTCCATGCTACGCTTTTCTAACACATTTAGCAAGCTAGTTCAAATTTCAAAATAACCACCCAAAAACCATTTTTATTCGATCAGTTAATTGGCATGTAATCGTTGTCAATCAAGTAATGAAGTAAGAAACATGGGAAGCGAGAATTTTTACCTAGAATTGTCGATACCGAGCAATGGAGTGAGAGGTTTTTGGGAGAGAGTTGGGAGAATATGAGGAAATGGGAAGGAAACTTTGTTTTCCCCCTCTACTTACTATTTCAGATCTCCCGCTTCAGCAGGAGATCTCTCGCCACAGTGGGAGGGCTGCCGCCCTGGTGGGCCAGGCTGTGTGATTTTAAAAGGCGTTTTGATCTTCGTGTGTCGCCTCCGAGTTTCTTCTAGTCTTGGGGAATAGTACATTTTCATTTGTTAATTAACTAAAAAAAAGGTCACGATTCATCATGGTTTCTGTGGTTGGTCAAGTCGGTAGTTGGGAGTGTCCCGAAATTAAACCGGGTGGTTTCCGTAGACTAGTCGTTCGGGGAAGAACGAGAGGTAAATTGGTATCTATTGTAACGACCCAAACTGTCGTTATTTAGGAAGGACAAAAATCTACGAAAATCTGGGCCACTTTTCCGCCAGAGCGGGCCAGATGCCGCTAAGGCGGCGGTGCCACATCGAGTTAAGTTAACATCAGAGTGGGATGAGCGAGGGAGAACGTAATTACGAGAAATCCTATTTTCTCCATATTTCTAAAATTCCTAAATAAGTCGTAAAATACACTAAAATCCTCAGAAAAGATGCTCTAAGCTTAGGAAATGAGGGGAAGAAGAATTCTAGCATGGGGACAGTGAAACCTTGTGGATTCTTGGAAAATTCTACCGTCGCGAAGCCGAAAACCTCAAATCGAAGCCAAAAACTTCATGCAACTACTTGGCACCCAGGTAGGGTTGGTTTTATGAATTGAGTAGTTTAAACTTGTGCCCATTGTATGATATATGTGAATCGATGGTAAGATTTATGCGTAGGCCTTTGTGCACCGACTGAGTTATTATTTAAACTTTAGAAATAAGCCTTAGACGATAGATTAGGGCTTAGTATAATTGAACTAGGGTTTGTATGAGGTCGGGGATGAATATCTGTGGTAGGTAATGATTGTGATTCTATGATTGTGTGATGTATTCTTGTTATGGCTTCGTTACGATGTATGCTAGTATATAAATGTTGCAATATTGATCACACTTGTCGTAACTGAGATATATGAATGAGAGTATGCCATGAATCACTCTTAAATGCATGATCCTGATGATGTAATTGTGTTTGTGATTGTGTTGTGATGGATTAGATTGCCACGTTCCGGCATATTAACTTGGATCAAATTGCCATGTTATGGTATAACATATGGGATCGGATTGCCACATTTCGGCATAACTATGAGATCGGGTACTACGTTCCGGTGCACTAATAGTTTGAGTTTGGGTTCCATGAGAGGACCAACTACTTGTGATAACTGCGTATTGTGAAGCATGTGAAAAAAATGTGGGTTGTTCGGTGTTCGTGTGCTTGTTGATAATATCGTATATGCTTGTTATACGCTCTTAAGGAGAGCATTGTATTGGTTATATATGTTGTACTTAGTGGACACGTGTTATGTCGACTTATAGTTAGTGGTTTGTGGGTTGTGAGAGTGAGAATAGAGATAGAGTATATGAAGGAAATCACCTGATAGATTTCACCTTGAAAGAAAGAGATTGGATTAGCAGTAAGAAGGTTGAATTAGGGCATCATGTGACTATGATGGTAAGGTGACAGGGAAACAAGGGTATGACGTGAGCAAGTAGTTGAACTGGCAGGGGAAGTACTTGGGTATATTCATCATGTTTCTAGAATGGTTAAGCTATGATCCAGGTTTTGGTAAGTGGGTTAAGTAAAAAGGGGGTCAGTAATCAGGGTGTTAGTGTATATTGGAGGTGTTCCAAGAGAGAGAGTGAAGGTGGAGAAGCGAGTGGTTTATTTCATGATCTTACTTGTTGGTTTCTTATGTTATGTGGTGGACGTCGGGTTGACCGATGATTCCTACCAGTACGTGTGTTTGTACTGATACTACTCCTGCTATGTCTTTTTGACATAGTCTGGATGCAGGATTGGTGACGTTTCATTAGGTGAAGACGAAGAAAAATCACCAACAATTTCTGTCCTTCTTTCTGCATGGTGGGAGCTGTGTCTTTTATGGTATTTTCCAGTTGTACTCTTAGTAGCTCTTGTACCTGTTTAGACTAGGTCCTTGGGGGTTGTTAAATTCATTACAAGTCTTAGCTAGTATTTTGAAAAGATTCAATTTATAAAGATTTTTGTTCTCTATTTATATCAGTCTTTTGTTAATTTCCTCAAGTTTTTAACCTTGCGGTTTGAGGGTTTTCCTACCTATGTGTTAGAGTGGGTGCTCGCACGGCCCGGTGGGTTGGGTCGTGACATAGAGATATTCAAAGAATTTTTCCGACTGATTTTCCTTAGATAGATTTCCTTATATAGCTACAAATAACATTTATTCTTGAAATAAAACTATAGTAAAACTCACTAAATTTATATAGATGAGACTACAAAATATTATTAATTTGTAGATGTATAATTTAATAGATAAATTAATATTTATTAATTTAAAGAGTCTTTTGAGATTCAGAAAATGTTAATTTTTATTACATCAAAATTATTTTATCCTGATAATTTATGTATCATATCTATTGAATTTACATAAAACTAATAATTTATGATACATTAAGTACAATGAATACATCAAAACATTGTCTTTTATTAAATTATGTATCCTATTTATTGAATTCAATGTTTTATTTATTCTGCCTCAATTCAGGACTTCAAGTTTTTGTGGACAATGAATGGTACTCCATTCGTCCAAATTTTAATGCTTTTATGGTTAAGATAGGCGACACATTTATGGTAAGAAAATTTACAAACTAGTACTATATAATAAGCTAATGTATTCTGTATTACATACAAATAATATAAACATAATCAATTGAACAAATAATACATTTTTTTTGGTGAAAAACATTATAAGATCTTTCCACATAATTTATCCTTCAACTTTTCTTCCTATGCTATTTTCCTGCATTTATTTTCTTCCAAAAACTGATATGTGGGATCAAGAGCTATTTTTCTGAAGGGACCTTTGAATAAAGAGATGGATTTCAAAAACTGTTTTTCATGAATGACTCATGCTGTTTTTAGTAACGAAAATTACCAATATGTGTTGTGAGAACGGAAAATTACTTTGAGACCCTTGATTTTTAGGAAGGAAGTCGTGGAAGAGGATTATAAAATTAATCCGTTACAAAATAATCCAACCATAGCGCAAATCAAGAGTTACATGGAAAAGAAAATCTATGAAGTCCACGACTAAAGCAACTTTGTTCATTATTCTCTCAACAACAATTTTAAAGAGAATTATATTTCTCCCATCACCAAAACAAATTTGGAATTATCTTAAGAAAGATTATGTTGAAGGTGAAGGAACTCAAGTTGAAAAGAATAAAAGACTCCAAGAAAATCAAAGAATGCTTGGATAGATTGCTTGGTATTGATAACAAGGTAAGATTTCTAGGCACTAGATCAGAGAAGGTAAGAGATAAATATAAACACAAGCAGCCAAAGGTTGATTCATTGAATACTTTGACTTTAGCAAAAAATCCAGAAAGTCATTCTTTGGATGTGATATTAAAGACTCCCTTAATTAAGAGGAAATTGAGTGAATGCCAGAATCCTAAGAAACAACCTCCCCCCAAGATATTATTGAAGAGACATGTGATAACAATCGTATTAAAGAAAAGAAGGCAAAGGTTCCCAATTCCATAGGACAAGACTTCAGTAGAAGCAATGCTAGTGAAGGGATTGATGGAAAAGGTACATGGAAGAAGAGAGAGCGAGTCAGACAAGATCTAGATCTGACTCCAGATGCTGAAGATTCTTCAAGATGAGGAACATAAGTAAGACAGATTTGGATGGTTCTACATATAAAATGTTCAATAGAGATGATGTACATTATGATGATGATCTCATTTGGGGAACTGTTTTATCGAATAGTGGATCATAAATTTATAATACAAGCAACCAAATGTTTATTCATTGAAAAAGTTGGCTTTAGTAAGAATTCTAGAAAACCATTCTTTGGATGTGATATTAAATACTTGCTTAAGAGGAATGCATTAATGCAAGAATATTGAGACTCAACTTTCCCCGGATATTATAGAAGTGACATGTGATAACGATTTTAAGAATGAAACAAAATAATGGGTGTCCAAGTTCTTGGAAAAAGACTTTAATATAAGCAAAGCTAGTGATAGATTATTATAAATAATAAGTTCACAACGATTATCGATGTCACAACCCAGTCTGTCGTGATTGGCACCCACTATAACTCTCCAGTGGGAGAACCATTATGACAACCCAACTAAGCAAATTAATAAAAAACTAAACGTTTAAAGATGCGGAACCAATTTTAAATGATATAGAAACGGAGTTCCCATAAACTCCAAAGGTTTTAAATAAACAATTTAAACAACTATTGCGGAAGTCAACCCCTAGAACCTAAAAAATTCGTTGTACCAAAACTCTACCAATCAACAAGTCTAAGGAAAGGGGGTACTACCCCGGAACTAAATATACAAATAAATCTAACTATAGAGTCTGAGTCTGAAAAGAATGGACTAATCAATAGAGGACCCATGGCAACCTGGAAGAACTGGCTCACCCTTGAATTCGGTCTCAATCAGTGATCTCCTAACTGAGGTCTATCAGTAGCCGCCTAAAGACGCCCTTTACTCAACAAAGAACGAGCAAGCGCAGTATCAGTACACAACCACAGTGTACGGGTAGGATCATGCGACTACTCCAGTAAGCGAAATACAACCAGGAAACTACAACACAGTAAACACACATACACAAAATACATAGTTCAATTAGCATTTCAGGAGCAACATACAATTTCCCAATATCAATTATAGGTAGACATAAACATAATAATCAAAAGTGGTTCTCTCATGGAACCCATACCCAAAGTGTTAGTGTGTCGGAATGTGACACTCGATCCAATGTAGGTGTCGAAATGTGACACCCAAACCAATATATGTGTCAGAACGTGACACTCGATCCAATGTATTTGTCTGAACGTGACACCTGATCCAATTAGCACAATCACAATCACAACCACCCCGTAATGAATAATACATATAGTCACATGGTCAAGTAGCAATTCATGGCATGTAGTTTTTCGCAAATAATCATTTCATTAGATTCGATTCACATTTCATGATTCAAATACACACATGCATATAAGAAGCAATTATCTGACATAAATCACACAAATAGGGAATCAAACCATCACCTACCTCGAAACCAAGCTTGAATCCTCCTTAGACACTTGAACCTTCCATTTTCGGATTCTTTCTGCTTGTTCTTGGTCTAAACACAGGTAATTAGCACAAGGATCAATAAACAAGGCCTAATTTACCTAGATTATAATCAAACTATCAATACAAGGCCAAACCCAAGATCATAATATTGAACTAGGCCTTTTCCCACCATCAAATTTAGGCCAAAACCCTCCCCCAATGATAGTTACCCAAGATTATAAGTCCTAGGAATCGAAATACGGATTAAGGGAGTAATTTCCTTACAGTTAGCACTATAAGTCGTGGAAAACTGTCAAGAATCGCCATGGGCGGTCTCCTATCTCCAAGAACGATGATTTGCATAAAATAATGATTTTGGGGTTTGCCCGACTTAAGTTCTCGACTGGCACACCACGACGGACCCCATCCCGCCACAGTGGGCTTGCCGACGGACCCCATCCCGCCACAGCGGGCATGCCCATGCGGGATTAATCTCTCCCTGGCGGCTTTCACGGAGACAGAAGCACGGAGTTTGATTTTCAAGCTCCCATTTCACAACACACCTTCAACCCGAGACGTTCTAAAACTACCCTTACACACCAAGATCAATTTTGGGAGTTCTACTTGACCGAATTCGATTTCGTAAAGTCGTACAAGATCCTTAACATCTTGTCTATCCACTGATGTGATAAAATTAATAATTAAACCTCCCATTCATTACCAGATTTCCATAGACTTCACCGGATTGAGATTTCTTCCAAGTCTGGCATAGGCTAGAATTTTCCCCAAAACATTAATGTGAACTGCGTACCACAGTCCGAGATGATGGAAAGGGGTACCCCATGCTGCCTCACTATCTATTTCACATAAGCCTTAGCCAACTGCTGAGCATTATAGTCTACTCTAACTGTAATGAAATGGGCTGACTTAGTCAATCAGTCAACCACTACCCAAATGGAATCAAACTTCACCAAGGTCTTGGGAGACCAACCACAAAATCCATAACTATCCTCTCCCACTTTCATTTAGGTATTGGAATTTGCTGAAGCAAACTTGCATGCCTTTGGTGCTCATACTTTAGTTGCTGACAGTTTTGTCACTTTGCCACAAACTAAACTATGTCTTTCTTCATACTAGGCCACTAATAAAGTCGCTTCAAGTCTCAGTACATCTTGGTCACACCAGGATGAATGGAATACCGCGAACCATGGATTCTATCAACATCTTCTGAATCAAGTCATCCACTCGGGGAACACAAATTCTTCACTTAAAACTGAGCACACCACCAGCGTCAATAGTCACATATTGTGCCTTGCCAAATACTGTCTTCTTTCTGAACTCATTCAAATTATCATCCTCAAACTTTTTGGCCTTGATCTGTTCAATGAATATGGGCCTAACCTCAATGCTGGCTAATACCCCACCTTTCTCTGAGATGCCCAACTACATGAACTTAGACTCCAAGGTTTGAATTTTCTTGGCCAAAGGTCTCTTGGACACACCCAAGCATGCTAGACTACGCATACTCATCGCCTTTCGGCTTAACGCCTCTCCCACCACGTTAGCCTTACCTAGATGATACCGGATGGTAACATCATAGTCCTTAAGTAACTCCATCCACCGTCACTGTCTTAGATTTAGGTCCTTCTAAGTGAATACATGTTCTAGACTACGATGGTCTGTAAACACCTCACACTTGACACCATAAAGGTAATGTCGCCAGATCTTTAGGGCCAACACTACTGCTGCCAACTCCAAATCATGCGTCGGATAGTTTCTCTCGTGCACCTTCAGATACCGTGATGCATAAGCTATGACATTCTTATCTTTCATCAACATAGCCCTCAAACTCGAATGCGAAGCATCACAATAAATAATGAAATCTTTACCTTCCACTGGTAGCGTCAGAATGGGTGTTATGATCAGAAGAGTCTTGAGCTTTTGGAAGCTCTCTTCACATTTGTCAGTCCAATCGAAAGACACTTTCTTTTAGGTCAGCCTTATTAAATGCATGGCGATTGAAGCAAAAATTTTCACAAACCATCGATAGTAGTTGTCGAACCCCACGAAATTCCTACCTTCAGTCATAGATCTAGGTCGGACTCAGTTCTTGACAGCTTCGATCTTTTGGGGATCTAGCATTACCCGTTCCCTTGAAGCCACATTCCCCAAAAAGGCAACTGAATCCAACCAAAACTCACACTTTGAAAATTTGGCATATAATTTATGTTTTCCAAGGACCCCCAAAACAATACGAGCATGGTCGGCATCCTCTTCCTTACTCTTAGAATAAAGCAAAATGTTATCAACAGAGACTATAACAAAAGAATCCAGGAATGGTTTCAACACACAATTCATCAAACTCATGAAGGCTGCAAGCGCATTGGTCAACCCAAACGATATCTCTAAAAACTCATAGTTCCCATAGCAGGTCCTAAATGTCATTTTTGGTACATCCTCATGCCTAATTTTCAGTTGATGGTAACCAGGACATAGGTCAATCTTAGAGAAAATCGATGCAACATGAAACTGGTCAAATAGATCATCTATTCGAGGCAACAAATACTTATTCCAGATGGTGACCCTATTCAACTGTTGATAGTCTATGCACATCCTCATACTACCATCCTTCTTCTTAACAAACAAGACATGAGTATCCCACTGGGAAGAATAAGGATGGATGAAACCTTTATTAAGAAGCTCCTGGATTTGAGTCTTAAGCTCTCTCAATACCACCAGAGCCATGCGATAAAGAGGGATGGAAATAGGGCGAGTGCCTGGTTCCAAGTCAATGCAAAAATCTATATCTCTATCCGGAGGCATACAAGGCAAATCGGTAGGAAACACTTCCTTAAATTCAGACACTACATGAATAGACTCAATAGAGGGACAATCAGCATCTACATCCCTAATATGAGTCAAATATGCCAAACACCCCTGCGCCACTAGTTTCCTAGCCCGAATGAAAAATATGACCTTAGATGGCTTAGGCTTGTCCACCCCTTCCCACTCTACCTTTTCCCTACCCGAGATCTTTAGAGTCACAGACTTAGTATTACAATTAAGCACAACATAATAGGGGGTCAACCAAGTCATGCCTAAGATTATATCAAAGTCAGTCATATCTAGAATAACAAAATCAGCCCAAGTCTGATAACCGATAAACAGAATAGAACAAGCACAATATACATAGGTGACTATGACCGACTCTCCAACTGGGGTTGAAACATGGATGGGGCATCAAGTACAACACAATTCACATCAAATCCCAAGGAAAACTGAATTGACACATACGAATAAGTAGAACCCGGAATCAAGCAAAATAGTAGCCATCTGGTCACAGACAAGATAGTACCTGTGATAACCGTATCAGATGTCTCTGCCTCGGTCTAGCCCAGAAAGGCATAACAGTGAGCCCTTCCATCTTGATGGACAACCTCTTTGCCTGGCTGCACTGCTCCTCTACCTGTATTACTAGTTCCCCTGCCTCCATAACCTCGCTGATTCCCTCCTCGACCACCTTGTGGATGTCCTCTACCATTATTATTGTTGCCCACGGCTACCACTACATTAGTCTACTACTGTATGGGTTCAAACATGTACGGATGGGGACAATCTCTCCTCATATGCACAGGTTCTCTACAATTATAACAACTGCAGTTAAAATACGGCCTGATGCACACCAAAGGTGCGGCTCCCTAGCTATCCTGAATAAAATTCTGTTGTGAAGTTCTCGAGTAACAACCTTTAGATGCGAGCATAGCTGACTAAATTGGTCGGGCTGCAAGTGATGACCTACCTGAACCTCTGGAGTAAGAACCATGAAGGTTACCTGTGCTCTTGGGCTTCTTAGCCAAATCCTTGACCTGCCCATCATGTCGAACTCCCTTCACTTTCTTCACAAAGTCTGTCACCTCATTAAAACTTTTGCTTGCAGAAGTCATATGAACAGACATATAATTCGGGGTTCAGTCCCTTGACGAATAGACAAATCATCTCCTCCTAAGTAGTTACCAAATATGTAGCATATCTTGACTAGACATGCAACTTAGCCTTGTAAGAACCTACAATCATACCCTTATGTTCAAAATCCATGAACTCATCCTTCTTGCGATCCCTCAAAGTCTGGGGCACATATTTTTCTAGAAATAAAGCATGGAACTGTGTCCAAGTGAATGGGGGTAAGACCTGCGATCTACATTCAACATAGGCTCTCCACCACTGCTTTGATTCACCTTGAAGCTCGAAGGTCATGAACTCTTTTCAATACTGATGTACATAATCTAACTTGTGAAGCCTCTCATAGCAATCCAAAATGAACTCATAGGCGTCTTCACTCTCAGAACCATGGAACACAGGCGACTTTAACTTTAGAAACTTAGTAAACATATCATACTCAGTACTAGTTATCACATGACCCAATAGGGGACGGAAAAAGGCATCAGTGTTAATGCTCCATCAACCTTGGGAGAAGTATCAATAATGGGGGATTGGTTGGGGGTTGAGTTGCTTGGACAGTGGTAAGGACTCCAAGGCCGACCAATCCCTTCAGAAAAGTCATGATCTGTTGAGCTAACACTGGGTCTAAGGGAGGAATACCTATAGTCTCAGCTTGTACCTCATCCTCATGTCCAACATCCTCCCCGTTTTTGATTTCCACATTCTTTTGTACCTGTTCTTGTGGAGCAGGAGGGGCCTCTTCCTTATGAGCATTTTCAATTGGGGCTTTACTCCTGGCGGGTGCTACCCTTCCTCGACTTCTACCCCTTTCTCTTTCTTTACCCCTGACTCGACCACGGCCTCTTGGTGTGGGATCCTCAGTTGGCTCATTGATAGGGGCTTCGAACCCGACGTCGTTGTATCACCTATTAACCATTTGCAAATAGAAAAGTGAAAGAAAATTAGATACCAATTGGAATCAAGTCATAGCACGAAGAGAGAAAAAACACAGAGATTTCCTAAAGTCTTGTAGCCTCTCGAAGAAAAGTACAGACGTCTCCATACCGTTCCACAAGACTCTACTAGACTCATTTTGGTATAACGAGATCAACGAACCTAGGACTCTGATAACAACTTTGTAATGGCCCAGCCCGCCATGATTAGCACTCGCACTAACTCTTCGGTGGGAGAACCATTACTGCAACCCAACTAAGAAACGTAACAAAAACTAATCATTTAAAGATACCAAAGCAGGTTTAAATGGTGGATAGAAATGGACTTTCCATCAACTCCAAATGTTATAAATAAACAATTTAAACAAGTATTGTGGAAGTCAACTCCTAGAACCTGAAAGTCATTGTACCAAAACTCTACCAATCAACAAGTCTAAGAAAAGGGGTGCAACCCCGAAACTAAACATACGAATAAATCTAACTATAGACTCTCAGTCCAAAAAAAATGGACTAAACAATAGAGGACCCATGGCAGCCCGGAAGAACTGGCTTACCCTTGAATCCTGTCTCAATCAGTGATCTCCTAACTGATGTCTGTCAATAGCCGCCTGAAGATGCCATGTTCTCAACAAAGAACGAGCAAGTGCAGTATTAGTACACAACCACAGTGTACTGGTAAGATCATGTGGCTACTTCAGTAAGAAAAATACAAGGAGGAAATTACAACACAGTAAACACACATCTACAGAATACATAGTTCAATTAGCATATCAGGAGCAACATACAATTTCCCAATATCAATGACATGTGGACATGAACATAATAATCACAAGTAGTTCTCTCACGGAACCCATACCCAAAGTGTTAGTGTATCAGAACGTTACACCCTATCCAATGTTTGTGTCGAAACGTGACACCTCGTCAAATATATGTGTCAGAACGTGAACCTAATCTAATCTATATGTCTTAACATGACACCCGATCCAATCAAACCCATAATCACAATCACGCCATAATGAATAATACATATAGTCACATTGTCAAGTAACAATTCATGCCATGTAGTTGTTCGCACATAATCATTTCATTTCACGATTCACATACACACATGCATAAAACGAAGCAATTATCCAGCATATATCACACAAACAGGAAATCGAACTATCACCTACCTCGAAACCAAGCTTGAATCCTCTTAAGACACTTGAACCTTCCCTTTCCATATTCTTTCCGCTTGTACTTTGTTTAAACACAAGTAATTAACTCAAGGATCACTAAACAAGGCCTAATTTACCCGGATTATAATCAAACTATAAATCCAGGGCAAAACATAAGATCCTAATATTCAACTAGGGCTTTTCCCAACATCAACTTCAGGCCAAAACCCTTCCCTAACAATAGTTACCCACGATTCTAAGTCCTAGGAATCCAAAAATGGATTAAGGGAGTAATTTTCTTACATTTAGCGCTAGAAGTCGTGGAAAACTGTCAAAAATTGCTCTGGGTCGTCTCCTACCTCTCAAGAACGAAGTACTGCAGAAAATCACAATTTTGGGGTTTTTCCAAACTTAAGTTTACGACTGGCTCGCCACGGCGGACCCCATCCCTCCACAACGTCCCTTCCCTAGCGGCTTTCACAGAGACAGAAGCTCGGAGTTTTAAGTTCCAAGCTCCCATTTCACAACACACCTTCCTCTCGGGACAGTCTAAAACTATCTTTTCACAACAAGATCAGTTTTGGGAGTTCTACTCGCCTGAATTTGATTTCGTAAAGCCGAACAGGCTCCTTAATGTCTTGGTTATCCAATCATGTGATCAAAATCATAATTAACCCCCCCCCCCCATTAATTACCAGATTTACCTAGACCTCATTTGACTCAGATTTCGTCCAAGTCTTGCCTAGGCTAGAAATTTCCAAGTCACTACTCAAAAGTTTTCTGGCCCAAATTCTTTCCCTATTGGCTTTTCCATAACGACGAGAATAGGTCCTTACAATCCATGAAGTTCATTGCTAACTTAAATGGTTTTTGTGTCTTAGGAGGAGCATTTTGATAGGAAAGACCTTGAAAGAAACGATTGTGGCCATATACATATTGAATTCACCAAGGAGTGGAACAAGATCCAGAACACTTGCCTCATCTGCAAGAGGAAAGTGGTTGTTATTTGCTATTTTACATTGAGAATTTGTGCATTCCTTTGTAACTTCACTACAACTAGTTAACTTATTACAGGCCTAATGACTTGATTTTGGTGGGATCTTTCTACATCATGTTATTTTGGCAATGCTCAAGAAAGTTCAGGAAAACATCAAAATTAGAAATCGTTTTATCTTAGAACAATGGCCTTTTTGTTTTTCAGTTTAGTAAGTTATATGTTTTTCTTACTTTTTCAAAGCTAAACATAACTAAGTACTTATGTCTCATGTTTTTAATGGATGATATACAACATATTTGATTTTATTGATATTTAATGTAGATTTTGAATCCCTTTTTTATTGTAACTGTATTATTTAATTCATAATATAATTACTGATCTATATTGTCCAGTTTCCTATGCTATGTACACGGGATAGTTTGTGCATCCATGTACTATTAATAAAGCATAATTGTGTATGTACTAACAACATAAAACATACAAACATACATACAAAATTTTATTTTTCTTTTTTTATGATGTGATATAAGTTTCAAAATGTATTATCTTAATTTTAAAACTTCTGTGCTTTCTATGTGAATACACCAATTTGCATATCTATGTTTGTAACCATATAACTTTAGGTAAACACGTGCATGTAAATCATTATAATGGTGTAATATCTGATAACGATGTATAACTCTCTCTTATTCTAAAATATTTTAAAGTTTTTCTTGTCTCATTTTTTTAAGTAAATCTTGTATTCCAAAATATGTCGATAAATTTTAGGCAAATTTAGTGGAGTATGATTTTAAAATAATATTTTTTTTTCTAAAATTCGAGTATCCATCTAAGTTATATTACCCTACAAAATATACTAAAACTTATCATTTTGTTGTTTGAAAAATCAAAAGATGGAGTGTTTTGTGGTGATTTAGAAGTTTCTTATTATAATTTGTTCATGATTGCTTTCTAGAAATTGAAACTCAGAATTATGACATCTTGCGTAGATAGATTTAAGATTTGAGATTTAAACTAGATAAGTTCAACCTTTAAGTCTTTAAGATTCTTAATGCTAATCTCATTGTACATTTGAAATTATGTGTTCACAATTAGATATTCTTTTTGAACTTTTAATAGTTTTAGTTTTTTTCACGTATTTATTTGTGTTTCATATTGAAAATACTGGTTTAGTTGGACCTATTGAACCAATGCACAATCTGCCTCTGATAAGATATCGTTAAAAATTATTTATCTTAAACTGCAACCAAACATGAAAATTTATCTAGTGTCATCAATCAATGTCAACACAAACCATGAAGGAACCCCAATTAGTAGAAGCTCTAATGTTACTACTGTTAGAAAATTATATGCACAACGGAAGAATACCAGAGTCTTATTGCTTACATGAATAATAGATAACCAAATTGTTTATGCTAGAACATATACAATTATGCTAGAACACATAAACTTGTTGAAATTTAATTCAAGAATTACCTCTTGAAGGGTGAGCAGATACCTTCAAGTGAATCTACAAGTTAGACAGATCTTCCTTCAAGCGAATTCCCAAGTTAGACTGTGGATAGACAGAAGCTATGTAGTCTTCCACAATGATCCTAAATTCATATATGAACTCTCTTAATATTTGGGTGGGCAAGTATGAATAGAAACTTTCAATCTTTTTCTAGGTTAGGGGAATCCCTACTTATAGAGATTTCATCCCAATCCAAAAAAGAGAACAAAACACAGCCTATTTTCTTCAACGAGAAAAATACACGACAATTTTCTCTTTAAAAGAAAAACTCACACTAGTCTCCTATTTTCTCCTTAGAAAAAGGATTCTGAGTTCTAGCTAAATATGGGCATTGTGTGGACCACATAATTGATTAGTGAGGCTTCCTATTATGGAAATAATTTCAAATAATTAATTTGAATTATTCTTACCATAATAAATTACAAATCATTCCACTAGAAATTCGTAATTGCACTCCTCTATTTATATTTCGAAATACCCCATTAAACACTTATGTAATTCACCATGTTAAGATTACAGATATTAATCAATAAATTAAATTACTGACGAATTTAATTCAATGATTAATTTCCTTTAGAGCACTATTTAACTTATTAATGTGTTAGATTTGTTGAGAATATGTCTCGGGATATTGCAGAAATAAAGTAGTTAGCTATTTTTAGGGTTTTTAAATTATGTTATTACAGTCCTATTTGACTTAGATTTAGGAGTTAGTTCTTTTGATTTGTTATTTGAATTCAACTGATAAGTTAGAAACTTATTTTTCTATTTTTGGTTAGGAATTATATCTATAGATGCAAGTCTTTGGATTATTAATAAAATAATTCCCTTTTATAATAGTGCAATATTTTTTCTCTCAAAGTCTTTCTCTGTTATTTTCTTAATTTATTTATTAAAAGCCCAACAATTGGTATCTAGAGCCTTCTTCTTGAGGGACTTGTCAGTAGAAAAATAGATTTCGAAAATAGTTTTTCACGAATGGCTCCTCCCATTTTTTATGGTGAGAATTATCAACTATGGGCTATGAGAATGGAAACTTTCTAGGAGGCTCTTGATCTTTGGAAAGCCGTGGAAGAGGATTATAAAATTAATCCTCTGCCAAATAATCCCACTGTGTCCCAAATCAAGAGTTACAAGAAAAATAAAATAATTAAATCGAAGTTAAAAGCAACTTTTTTTGTAGTTGTTTTGATAATTGTTTTCACGAAAATCATGACTCTCACATCACCAAAAGAAATTTGGAATTATCTGAAGAAAGAATGAAGATAAAAGAATACGAGGAATGAAGGTACTAAATTTAATGAGGGGATTTGAATTGAAAAGTTATAGAAAATCCATCGGGGAAATTTTTGGGTAAGAAAACGTTTTGGTAGTAACTTGAAATTTCCTAGCCTAGTCCAGATTTGGACGAAATCAAAGTCAAGTAAGTCTAGGAAAATCTGGTAATTAACGAGAGATCCAATAATGAATTTGATCACATGAGTAGATAGCTAAGACATTAAGGAACCCGTATGACTTTACAAAATCAAATTCGGGTGAGTAGAACTCTCGAAACTGGTCTTAGCATGAACAAGTAGCTTTTGAACGTCATGTGTTAAAGGTGTGTTGTGAAATGAGAGTTTGAAACTCTAATTCTGACTTTCTATCTCCGTGTAAGCCACCATAGCGGGATTAATTTCACCAGGGCGAGGCCGCTGTGGTGGGTTGGGTCCCGCTGTGGCGGAACAATCGCGACTTAAGTCGGCTATAAACCCCCAAAAATGTCATTATTGTGCAAACTTCGTTCTTAAGAGTTACGAGATGACCCCAGTAGATTTATTGGATGTTTTCCATGACTTTTGGTGCTAAAGGTAAGAATTTTAGCCCCCAATCCATTTTTCAATACGTAGAACATAAAGTTATGGGTATTTATCGTTCGGTGAGGGTTTGGTCTAAAGTTGATATTGAGAAAAAGCCCTATCTACACCTTAGGATCATGGGTTTGGTCTTGGGTTACTGGGTTTGTTATAATCTGGATAATTAGACCATTGATTGTTGATCCTTGAGTATATTAATTGTTTGTAGACCTAGAACAAGCAGAAAGAATTCGGAAAGTGAAGATTCAAGTGCCTTAGAGGGATTCTAGCTTGGTTTCGAGGTAGGCGATGGTTTGATTTCATATTTGTGTGATGTAAGTTAGTATTTGCTTCATTCTAATGCATGTATGTATGCAAATGTTGCACTATTGATCACATCTAATGAAAATGAGTATGAATGAATGTTTGTATGCCATGAATCAACACTTGATTGTATGATTATGAGAATGTAAATTGTGATTGTGGCATGTTGAATGGATCGGGTGTCACGTTTCGACACACTAATTGGGATCGGATGTCACGTACCGACATACATATTGGAACGAGTGTCACGTTCTGACACACTAACTTGGATCGAGTGTCATGATCTGGCACAGTAACAGTTTGGGTATAGGTTCCATGAGAGGACCATTAACTTGTCATATATGTGTATTATTGAAAATGTGGAATGGTACATTGCTCTTGAAATCATAACTGATATTATATATGTTCGGTATATGCATGTTTACTATGTTGTGACTGCTCATATATGTTTCACTTGCTGGAATAGACGCGTGATCCTACAAGTACATTGTGGTTGTGTACTGATATTGCATTTTCTCTTTCTTTGTTGAGTACAGGGCATCTTTAGGCGGCTACTGACAGACCTCATTTAGAAGATCAGTGAGCAAGATCGGATTCAAGGGTAGGCCAGTTCTTTCAGGCTTTCATGGGTCTTCTATGTTTTAGTCCACTCTTTTTGGACTCAGACTTTCTAGTTAGACTTACTCATATGTTTAGTTGGGTTGTACCCATTTTCTTTAGACTGGTTGAACTTTAGATATTTTGGTACATTGACTTTCAGATTCTAGAGGTATTTTCCGCAATGTTTTAGTAACGATTTGTTAGACTTGCGGAGTTTATGGGAACTCCACTTTATTTCTGCATTTAAACATGCTTCCGTATATTTAAATATTTAGTTTTTGGATTAGTTGGTTAATAGTAATGGCTCTCCCACCAGAGGGTTAGTGTGGGTGCCAATCACGATGGTTTGGATCGTAACAAGAGAATGAAAGAGTCAGAAACAGTCAAAGAATACTCTGACAGATTGGTTGGTATTGTCAAAAACGTAAGATTACTAGACAATGAATTTAAGGATACAAGAATTGCTGAAAAAGTTCTTGTAATAGCGCCCGAAAGATATGAATCGTGTATAACTACCTTGGAAAACACACAAGATTTGTCCAAAATTACCTTGACAAAATTGTTAAATTCTTTGCAGACTCAGTAACAAAGGAGACTTATGATGCAAGATGGCATGGTTGAAGGAGCATTAGTAGCCAGCCACAAAACTCAAAGCAAGGGTAAATTTTTAAAAATTAACCACCTTGTCAGCACTGTGGAAAAAATGGACATTCTCCATATAAATGTTGGCAAAAATCAGATGCACAGTGTAAGAACTGTAAACAACTAGGTCATGAAGCTGTGATTTGCAAAAGCAATTTTCAAAAAGATGAAACAATTACCCAAGTTACTACTGAAGAAGAAGAAGACCACTTATTTGTGGCAACTTGTTTTTCAACCAAAAAAAATCTTATTTTTGGATAATTGATAGTGGTTGTACAAAACAAATGACATATGAAAGAAATCTTTTTAAAGAGTTCATTCCTATGGAAAATAAGAAAGTCTGAATTGGGAATGGTGATTGTATTCCTACAAAAGGAAAAGGGTTTGTTTCAATTAAAACAAATTCAGGTACAAAAATAATTTCAGATGTTCTTTATGTGCCAGATATTGATAAAAGTTTGTTTAGTGTTGGTCAGTTAATAGACAAAGGATTTAAATTATTATTTGGCGACAAATATTGTCAATTTTTTTATTCTACTAAGCAAAAAAATTTACAAGTTGAAATGAGAGGTAAGAGCTTCTCATTTAATCCAATAGAAGATGCACACAAGCCTTGCAACACAAAGGATGAATTAGCGAATTTGTTCACAAGGTCAATTTCAGAGGAGACTACAATCTACAATCCTGATCCGAGAAGGAGTGTTGAGAATATGTATCAGGATATTGCAGAAATGAAATAGTTAGCTACTTTTGGGTTTCTAAATTATGTTATTAGTGTCCTATTTGACTTATATTTAGTTGTTAGTTCTTTTTATTTGTTATTTGAATTAAACTGATAAGTTTGTAACTTATTTTTCTATTTTAAGTTAGAAATTATATCTATAAATGCAAGTCTCTGGATTATTAATAATATAATTCCCTTTGATAATATTGCAATATTTTTCTCTCAAAGTCTTTCTCTATTATTTTGTAAATTTATTTATTAAAAAAACCAACAAGATTCATAAATCCACTTGCAAGGTTTGACACGATGAAAACTTATAAGCTTCTCAAAAAGGCATATCAATAAATCTCTATAGCGATGCATGAATTCCATCAACTAACTTATTGCTTCACCAATATATATTATTATCATCCAATCTACCAGACATATTGACCCATCTTAGAATCTCACCTTTTAATAAATCAAAAGGATAATTAATATATACATATCATAATAGTTTTATCAGGATTAAAAATATAAGTACATTTAATAGTTTAGAGAATATTTTTTTGCCAGCAAGTCTAAAACAACTAACTCTACTCGGTCCCATTCAATACATACAAAATGCACTAGCACAAGAAGTTGGAAATATACCGTTCCCATAATCAGGATAAATTACATATAATCTTGTGCTACAATCGTACCGATGGCATATCCAATTTCCATCCTAGATTGTGAACAAAAAACTATAAGAACCGATGACTTAATCCTCTGTTTATATGCTAAAACTCTACACACTAAATCATCTACTATATAAGTAAACTGACACCATAAACGAATATGTGATATATTAAAACTGAATAAATATTTATTCTATAATAAATAATATATCTTAAGATATGATTAATAGTATATATCCCAACAATCTCCCACTTAGACTTTTAACCATCACAATTGTTATAATGTACTATATCAAAATGCATGGTTAATAGTATATACACTAATAGTCTCCCACTTAGATATTTAATCTTGAAAATTGTTAGAATACTGTCTCTTAATACCTGATTAATAGTATATATCCTAACAACCTCCCACTTAGACTCTTAAATCTGCATTTACAACTTTCACATGCATTCATTTATTTCTTATCAAAGTAAATTTACCAAGCTATTTTCTCATGCAATTTTGTCTAGTAGTGCTTCGTCATAACAAATTGATTTTGTACTAGTTCTGGAGAGACCTTATCATGAAACCCTCCAAGAGTGTACTTCTTTTCAGGAGTTCTTTGGGAGTTCTATCATGAAAGTTCTCTCAAGCATACAAAACAAATCATTCTTCGTTATGATTCTCCCACTACGACTAAGTACTACTACATTATCACACTTTCAAGTTATTGAGTCTTAATATTTTCTTCAAAATCTTTCGATATTGAAATAATAAAAACTTTTCATGTAGTGTTCATTTGCTCAACATCACTCCCACTACTTGATGTAGTAGTTTTCTTATGTCTAGTAACGTTTCTCCCACTACTTAAATGCAATGGAACATCCATTCTGACATACCGATTAGATGTTCTTGTGCGTCTGAATTTATAATTGACTTATTTGTTATTTATTTGTTCAATTCCTACAAAACTAGTTTACTTTTAGGAACAAGGTCTACTAAATGATCCTTTTCTAGAATTCAGACAGCTGTATTAACAATTGCCTTATTTTCTTTAGGACATTATAATAAACCTTCTTTCATTCTTTAGGATATCCAATTAACACACATATTCTATTCTTAATTCCAATTTTCTTAGTGTCCCACTCAGCACATGTGCTGGACAATCCTATATCTGAACATGTCACAGATTAGACTTTAGTCAAATCCAACTAGTTCTATAGTTGTTCAAGGTACTAATTTGAAAGAAATTGAATTCAGAATATGATATGTAGTTATTAGAACCTATCTTAAAAGAAAAAAATAACTAATAATAAGTCAATAATAAATCTTATCATCTTCATAAGAGTATACTTATTTTCTCTTCTACACCAATCTATTACAGAATGTCTGGAGTAAACAGTTGAAATGCAATCAGATTACAGTGACTTTATATATTTTTCATGATGTTATTTTCATGTGTCTTAAATACTTTTGAGTTTATCAAGACATTTAGATTTACAAAACATAAAAAAAAAATATTCATTTCATGAGGAAACTTCTTGAAAACTTAGAATACTCAAATTCACCTCTTGCCCAAATGCTTATTTATTACACAAATAAGAATAGATTAATTATAACTTATCACTACCTCTTTTTCCTTTATAAGAGGAAAGATCTCTTAGTCATTTTTCCTTCTAAACAAAACTCACATGTTGGTAGTGACTGCAGTTTCAATGAACTGTTATGTCCATTCATTAATCAACCTCGAAATTATATTCAGAATAAATGACTTAGACGCTAATGTATAGATAAGTTTCATTCAATTTAAAAGATAATTTCCCTTATGAGGCAGATTAATATAATTCAACTCATGAGAGATAATACTAATAAAAAAACACGCATCAATACACCACTATAAATAAAATATTCATCAAACTCAATGATAGGAGAGTTAAAAACAAATATATTAGATACTCATCTCTTATCTAGTTAGAAATTGAAAATAATTCCTTCTAACATAAGGTAAATTTACAATGCATTCTTTGAATTTATATCTTATCTCTACCAATAGAAAAGCTTAAGTAGTACTAAGTGGGTGCGTAAGGTCTATTGAAATAAGAGATATAATACATTAAATAGTTCATAATATTTCGAATAATCCTAAGTAACAAAATTCAGGACTCATTTATACATATATATCCATGCATCTCGAATAGCCAATCGATGGGATTTGAGAACTACCCATGCAATACACATGTACAATGAACAATTATTCACTCCATAAACTTATACAGACCTAACTCAGATGGAGAATCTACTATTAGTTTAAATCAAGTGAAAATCCTCTAGTTACATTGATCCAATCATATATTACTCAGTTTAGGGGAGTTAATATAGATTATGAAAACTAGACGATTAAATACATAGTGACTTGTATTAATTTCATCTGATAGGGAGGAATCTAAGCCATCTCATAAAACTATTACTTTACTACTATTCAATCTTGGTAATAAAGGGAGGGGACCCTATAACCAAATATGACCAAAAACTCATATAACGATCCAAAGAAATAATATTCCTTATTAGGTCGTTCTTATGAATCTACCAAATTTCAGATCAATCAGAGTCCCATTTTTTTCGAATTCCAAACCTATGATCAATTTGGTCGAAAAATGTTTTTTGGCCATAATAGAATTTAAGATTTTTTCGTTCAGTAATTCCTATTATATATTATTATTTGTGAAATACATATACTAATCAAGAACAAAGAACAAAATTATCAAAACTATTTACATTATCTGAGTATTATTTCCTAAAAATCAACATGTTTATGTATACATTGAATATTAAAATTCAAAACACACCTCATAGATATCCATGTATCTTGAACGATATATTTTGATGAAAAATAACTACTCATGCAACATACATATGTGATGTCAGATATTCACTCCAACAAATTTAGATCAAAAGCTAACTCAGATGGAGAGTATATGTTAATTATGCCAAGTGAATATCATTATCCTTAGATTCATTGATCCAATCAAATATTACTCAGATAGGGAGAGTCAATACAAATTATCAAAACTAGAGATTAAATTTTAATGATTTGTATTAATTTCATCCGATATGGAGGAAGGTCTAAAGTCAACACATGAGCTTAATGCTTCACTAAAATTTAGTCATGAATACCATAGAGAACAATGTCTATCACCACTATATCATAGCCGAGTAATTTTCATTAAAATAATTTTTACAATGCAAAAAATATCTAAAAACATTAACTAAACGACCTCAAATTGTCAAATCACTTCATAACAATGAGTGTTTTTAATTTGATCATTTTTGATGAGCCTACCGAATTTCAGATCAGTCAGAGTTCAAAAATAATATTTATCTCCAAAGCTATGATAAAATTCATATTCAAATGATTTCAAGAAAAATAATCAGATCAATATCCTTATCATATATTAATTCATGTTAACTCATCATGTGTAATCATGTACTACATATAACATAAATAAAATCGATATAAAGGATGTCATTCATACTAAATAACATTTTATTTCCAATGAAAATTTTTTAAATCATTTTAACGACCTCAAAAAATCATAACCACATAGTAATGAGTACTTCTTACTAGGTCGTTAACAATGAACTTACCAAATTTCAGGTCAATTGAAGTTTATAAAAAAATAAAATTCCCAAAGTTGTGACCAAATTTAAATTCAAGTGATTTAAGCATCTTTAGGAATTAAAACAATATGACCTACATTCTTATCACAAATCAATTCATGTTAAATAACCATGTACAATCGTATTCCAAATATAACATAAACATAACTCGTATAAAGAATAATCTTATCATATTCAAATCAAATTTTAATGTGACAAACTACCTAAAACTCATCTAAATGATTTTAAATGGAACCATCAAATTTCAAGTCAATCAGAGATAAAAATAATTCATGACCACGTAAACTTTTGCCAAATTTGAAAAATAATTGTTTTATAGGCATAGTTAAAAATTAAAATAACTTGATTCAAATTTCATTCCCCTTTAATAATTATCTCATGAGCATAATGTTATGTTTCTTTCCTTTGATTAAGACACACAACACCTTTTTATCGTAAATTATCCTGTCGATTAATTCACCCGAGAACTCAAGATATTACATTTTACCTTTCATATCGATGAAAACCTTTAATATCTTTTCTCATGAATTAATTAAGTGTTACTAGTATCTAAAGTTTAATCTCCACTTGAGTAAACAAACTTTTACTAATATACATTTATGTAGGACAATTTATACATGTTATATTGAGCATGTTCTATTGACTCAAATAAATAAACCATGTTAGTGTATCATATTTATTAATCATAATTTTCAATTCATATATTAATATAACCTTACATATATATTAAGAATTTTTTTTTGTGATTTCAAATAAATAATTACTTTCATAAGAATTATTTATCAATCATTAATTTTTAAATTATACATGAATATGTAAGAAGTCAAAGCTCATATATAATTATAAAAGAGAGAAAGAGATTAAAAAAAAAAAAGGAAAAATATCCTAATACACTGATGGCACCAGTGGCTGTTACCGTCATTTCATGAATTATATATATTTCTCCTTTTCTTTTGAAGTTTTGGCAAACTGAACAAAATAGTACAAAAATTTCCACTGCAAAAAATTAAGGAATTCTTTGGTCAAAACTATTTTTCAACAATCTACTTTTGCCGTCATAAATCCATGCCAAATAATTTATTATTTTTAAAAAAAAATAAAACTTATTATTGGCTAATCAAAAGGAACAAGCACATGTAGGTCAACTGTATCAATTATTTGACAAATATTACATATTAACTTTACCAAAAAGTATTACACTAGTTGTGAAAACACCTAACGCCGACACATGCAATATAGCACTTCCTTTTCTGTCTTTTTATACAATAATACGAACAAAAACGTAAGCACAAATATGTATAACTAGATTAGGCTATATATTTAGATGCAAGCTTAGCTCTTGATGCCAATTGTTGGAAAATTATATGCACAACGGAAGCATATCAGAATCTTACTGCTTACATGAATAATAGATAACCAAATCATTTATGCTAGAACAAATATAATTATCCTAGAACACATAAACTTTCTGAAATTTAATTCAAGAATTACCTCTTGAAGCGTGCGCGGATATCTTCAAGCGAATCCACCAGTTAGACAGATCTTCCTTCAAGCGAAGTCCCAAGTTAGACAGATCTTCAAGTGAATCCACAAGATAGAGAGCAACTATGTAGTCTTCTACAATGATCCCAAATTCACATCCGAACTTTCTCAATACTTGGGTGGGCAAGTATGAATAGAAACCTTCAATCTTTTTCTAGGTTAGGAGAATCCCTACTTATAGAGAATTCTTCCCAATCCAAAAAGGAGAACAAAAAACAGTTTATTTTCTTCAACCAGAAAAATACACGACTGTTTTCTTTTTAAAAGAAAAACTCACACTAGTCTCCTCATTTCTCCTTAGAAATATGATTCTGAGTTCTAGTTAAATATGGGCACTATAGGGACCACATAATTAATTACTGAAGCTTCCTATTATGGAAATAATTTCAAAAAATTATTTGAATTATTCTTACCATAATAAATTACAAATCATTCCACTAGAAATTCGTAATTGCACTTCTCTATTTATATTTCAAAATTCTCATTAAACACTTATGTAATTCTCCATGTTAAGATTACAGATACTAATCAATAAATTAAATGACTGACGAATTTAATTCAATGATTAATTTCCTTGAACTATATACAGTGGAACCAATACAAGAACCTAAAAGTCATGAGTACAAAGTTGTCTAATGTGAAAAAATGCAAGTCCAATTAGTGGAACACAACAAGTTGTCTCAATGGCAAAAGACTGGCTAACATATATAGAGAAGGAGAAAGGCTGGTACAGAATCTTCAATTTTTGAACTATACTAAGAAACAGTGCAATCTATATTTGTCCCAACTCGCTGTCTCTTCTTACCTCTACCTTTTCCATCAGTCCCTTCACTAGTTCTGCTTCTACTGAAGTCTTTTCCCATGGAACTGGAAACCTTTGCATTCTTTTCTTTAATACGACTATTATCACATGTCTAATCAATAATATCTAGGAGGAGGTTGTTTCTTAGGATTCTGACATTCACTCTGTTTCCTCTTAATTAAGAGAGTCTTTAATATCACATCCAAAGAATGAATTTCTTGATTTTTTGCTAAAGTCAAATTAGTCAATGAATCAACCTTCGGCTGGTTGAGTTTATATTTATCTCTTACTTTTTCTGATCTAGTGCCTAGAAACATTACCTTGTTATCAATTCCAAGCAATCTATCTAAGCATTATTTGATTTTCTTGGAGTCTTTTATTCTTTTCAACTTGAATTCCTTCACCTCCAACATATTTTTTCTTACGATAATTCCAAAAAAAAATTGGTTATGGGAGAAATATAATTATATTTAAAATACTTGTTGAGACAATAACAAACAGAGTTGTTTTCGTCGTGGACTTCAAGATTTTCTTTTCCTTGTGACTCTTGATTTTTGCTTTGGTGGGATTATTTTGTATTGGATTAATTTCATAATCCTCTTCCACAGCTTCCTTCCTAAATATCAAGGCCCTCCAAGTAATTTTCCGTTTTCACAACTCATTGGTAAGTTTCATTAATAAAAACAGCATGAGTTATTTATGAAAAATAATTTTTGAAATCCATCTCTTCACTCAAAGGTCCCTTTAGAAAAATAGCTTGAGATTCCACCTATCAGTTTTTGAAAGAAAAGAAATGCAGGAAAATAACAATGGAAAAAATGTTGAAGGATAAATTATGTATTGCACTACAGAACTTTATATTATTGACTAACAAAAGACATGTATTTACAAACCAAATACCAAACTGAAATAGAAATCAACTCCTAAATACTAGGTGTCGAAATTAATAGAATTATTGCAACATGAAAATATGTAGTTCTAAATCAAAGATTCAATATATATACAAAAGATTCCAAGGCCTTCAATCTTGAACATTATATGTATAGCTCTTAAGCTTCTACATTATTGTCTTGACTCCACATCGAGAAAGCTTGAAGAGTGTTCGTATTAGCTCTGTGATGCTTTTGAGTAAACTCAAAGAGACCAAGCCATGTGAAGTCAGGGTATAGTCTAGGATTTTTTTAGTCCACCAATTCAGTTGGTGGACTCACCACCTTATCTTTGTCTGGACAAAGAAAGAAAGCAAGTGATTTTCTAGGAGTCTTGTTGTTAATCACTGCTCTATGCAAGCAACTTTTTTATCCACCATTCGATAGGGCCTGCAAAAGGACAAACACCAAATATATTATATTCAAGTTGTAAGTCTAAGAACTCATGATGTATATCATTGCACGTCATGTGGAAAGATCTTATAATGTTTTTCAACAAAAAAATGTATTATTTGCTTAATTGATTTTGTTTATATTATTTGTATGTAATACATAATATATTAGCTTATTATATAGTACTAGTTTGTAAATTTGCTTACCAGAAATGTGTCGCCTATGTTAACCACAAAAACATTAAAATTTGGATAGATGAACTACCATTTTTTGTCCACAAAAACTTGAAGTTCGCTAACATAATCTTGATAGAGAACGGTTAATGATGTTGGATCATAGTGAGGCCATGTTCCTAAGGTGAGCTCTGGTTTCTGGCACGGGGGATAATATTTGAGTCTCATTATGGATTCATTATCTTCAAAAAGATCTTTAAAGTTGCTCTTCTGTACACCTAGGCTCATCCCTAAAAGTTCCATGATCCTAAGAGAAAGTGTGCTCATGAAATTGCAATAATCTTGATAAACATTCTTGTGTAATTATAGGGGAAAAAGGTTAATTCATTTTAAATAATCAAAAAATAGAAAAATAGATACTCTTTTGTTTCAATTTTTTGTCTGATTTTGATTTGACATAAAGTTTAAGAAATTAAAGAAACTTTTGAATTCAGTAGTTTTAGACAGTATATATATATATATATATATATATATATATATATATATGTATGTATATAATGTACAAGAATATCATTTAATTTAGTAGTCTAAAACATGTCATGCCAAAAAAGAAAAAAAAACATTTTTTTGAAAAATATCAAAAAGATAAGTACGACAAAAAATTGAAAAAGATGAGAACTAAGATAGTTAATTGTCCTTAACCGAGATATTTAAAGCATTAACCTAATGTGCTTTGGAAACACTCCTCAACTATGTGAGATGAGCCTTCTTTAGCAGAGTCTCTTTCCAAGGAAGCTTCGAAGAAAACCTTCCAGTAAAGTTGCTGGCATAACCACAATGTTCACCAATTTTCCTTTGAGCTTTTGGCTTTTCACAGAGAAGAATGCCAAAGAACATGTCCATATACTGATGGGCATTAGAGATGAGATTAGCATCAACTGCATGCTTCACTACAAGAAAGAAACCATGAATCCTTCACGCTTCACCAACAAGCCTAGATGCTTATTGGGTAGCGGTAGGGTCACCAGAAAAGAAAACCCTTAAGTCAATAAGGGGAACATGAAGTTCTTATGCTACAACTTGTAATCCGACCATATATATTGTGTGGAAATGTTGGACTCATTTTTCATATGGGATGCATAAAAAATCAATGGTTTTTCCTCATTAAGCATAGGTGATTTTTCATTTGTGATTATACTATCAGTGGCCATTGTAAGCAATGGTTTGGTTTTTTCTTTCTTGTGCAATATGTCAAAATGGGGAAAAAGAAGTAGAAGTAGTTCATTGCGAGGAGCCAATATGAAGGATTATATAGGGATTAAGGATGCTTAAAATTTGGATAGAAGTATGTTGTTTGAATCAGATTTTAAAAAAGGAAATACTTTGAAAGATAAGTTTGACCATAGATTTTGAAAAAAATTCTTTAAAAAGTTCTCAAATATAAAAAATGGGTCTGAACAGTTGGCTCAGAAGGGCTTAATAGTGCTTAATTTTGTGGCTAGAGAGTTTTCCATATTTTGAATCAAATTTTATAAAAGAAAAAAATTTTAAATTTATGTTTGACCGTAGATTTCAAATCAGAGTTTGATTATTTTTTTAAAAAAAAAAACTTTGAATTGTCAAAAATGGATCCAAACAGTTTGTCAAGAATGGCTTAATAATGCTTAAAAGTGGGGTATAATTTTGTTATAGAATGTACATAGACATATCTACACATAATATAGCATAATCATAGGTAGATATATTTAAAGAATTTTTCCGATTGATTTTTCTTAGATATATTTCCTTATATAGATACAAATAAATTCTATTCTTAAAATAATACTATAGTAAAACTCACTAAATTAATATAGGTGAGACTAAAAAATATTAATAATTTGTAGATGTATTATTTAATAGATAAATTAATACTTACTAATTTAAAGAGTTTTGATATTCAAGAAAAGTTAATTTTTATTACATCAAAATTATTGTATCCTAATAATTTATTTATTACATTTATTGAATTTACATAAAAATAATAATTTATGATACATAAATTGCAACACCTTGCTATTCGAAGGAACTAGAAAGAACTACAATTTGAAAGAAACCGGTTTTGGAAATAATCAAATTTGGAAAGTTTGATAAGTTGAGCTAAGTGAGAGTTTTGGATCAACTTCAAATGGCCATTACTACAAACACAAGATAAGGTAAGTGGGGTACAAGATACCATAGGAAATATATGTGAATTATCTTTCCAACGCCTTCGAGTTGCTCATTTTCAAGTCTGTATTAGGGAGATATGCCCATTGGAAGTCGGGCTGTCTAGATAAGGAAAGTCAAAACCGGATTTTAGAAGAGTATTATGGTCTTTTCACTACCCAATTAATTAAATTAATTTTTGGTAAACTGAATCGGTTCAATTTACGCTTCATAAAATTAAGTTAGGGTTTTGAAAGAAGAGAAAAGAAGAGGAGAAGAAGCACAAATTCATCTCATTCTTGAAGTTAAGCTTGTGGATTTCAAGGGTTGATCCCTAGGAGGTATATGAGATCACATAGA
The DNA here is from genome assembly GCF_900185275.1 of Solanum verrucosum. Lineage (NCBI taxonomy): Eukaryota > Viridiplantae > Streptophyta > Magnoliopsida > Solanales > Solanaceae > Solanum > Solanum verrucosum. The sequence continues at coordinate 432,546 of NW_026020069.1, read as the reverse complement.
GTTGGGTTCGTTCACCCATGCGCCAATCATGATTTGATTCTGTGAAATTTTGTTCTTGAAAGCATAGAAATTGAGTTCTTGATGGATTTTATTGATGTTTCGATTGAGTTCTTGATTGTTGATGTTGTTGAGAAGTTCTTGAGTTAAATTAATGAAATTTGATGTTTTTTTGAGTGAATTCTCGTATACCTTGGTTGTGTATTCGAATTCTAATCGTTTGGGAAAGAAAATAATTGAATCTAGAGGGTTTAGAGTTGAAAAACGAGCAAACAAATTTGTCAAAAACATGGGGAAGGGGGCTGGGGAGCCACGCCACTCAGAGCGCCCCAAATAAACTTCTGTAGTTTGGGCTCTGAGGAGCCACACCACTTAGAGTGCCCCAACACAGTTTCTGAAGTTTGCCCTCTGGCTCCGGCCGCCACTCAGAACGCCAGGGTCACCAGTCTCCTACCCTTTCCCATTTCTTTCCGTTTGAGTTCCCTTGAATCGTACCTATGTATCCTAGTTGATTTATATACTCTAAGGTACGTCTAAATATCATGATATCATCTATAACATGAGATCACAACCCGTGAATCTATAAATCAAATTCAAGGTAGAGCTAAGAGTCAAGTAAAGAGAGTTCTTAGAATCTTTTCAAAGTCTATTTCAATCATTTTAAACTTGTTTTAAAAAGACTTAAGCATTGAGTTGAGAAAGAATAGAGCCAAGTTCATTTCTCTAACAACAAAGTATGGGGACTAAGTAATCCCAAAGAGCAAATGTTTGCACATTTAAGATAAGAGGAAACACCGATTTCCAAACGAATTTTCATGAGTAGTTTTGAGTTCCATCTCTTTTAAGGGATAAGCTTTTTGAGTAATAACTTCAAATCACATAGAAAGAGTAATTTTTTAAAACATATGAGCTGAGTTTTTTGGAGTAGTATTGAGCACCGATATGGGGACGAGTCCATAATAGCTCAAGTCCCCATAAACCATGTAGCCAATGTGGGTAGAAAGGGTGTAGAAAGGGTCATACTTTTTAGATGATTCCTTAATGCTTCTCAGCATAAATTAGTGGATCCACTTAGTTGAGGCATTCTATATCGTGACAACTTATAGGACAGTTTTGGCAGTGTGGGCGAGAGGTTGTATCATCACATAGCTCATAGTGATGGTTGTCGATTAGAGAAACTCCCATATAATTATATTACTTTATTATATATTTATATTGAGTTGTTACTTACTGGTTTAAATGCTTTATATAAACTGCACCTTTACTGTTGTTTAATTCTACATTTGAGTTGAGTATTCAACAGTTGAGTAAAGTTGAGGTAAGTGTTATTTCATAATTCAGTTCAAGCTTATGTCTTGTTTAGTTTTCCCATCGCATGCTCGTACATTCAATGTACTGATCTCATTTGGCCTGCATCGCTTTAAGATGCAGATATTAGTAACCAGGATCAGCATCTACTGCCTCATCGATCTAGTTGAGCACTCAGAGTCACTTGGTGAGCCTCCTTGCTTTCTGGAGGATCCTATTTTACATTATTTTTAGTATTTCAGTTGATAGGATGACTGGGGGTCTTGTCCCAACATCCCTCATTGTTTTAGAGTCTTCAGAGACGAATAGCTATAGTTCGTTAGTCTTTCCATTCTCAATTGTTTATGTTAAGACTTGAGTTGTCATTTTGGCTAGACGAATATTTATTTCAAGGCATTCTAAGTTATTTTCATGACTATATTTTGAGACTACTTATTATGGTTTAAGTCTTCCGCTAAGAGTTAAGCCAGGCCAAGGGTTCGCTTGGGGCCAACAATGGTTCTCAACTACCAGTCCCGCCCACTGTGTAGGCTCGCGGCGTGACAAACTTGGTATTAGAGCACAGTCCAAGAGTCCTAGGGAGTCTATGAAGTATTGTCGGTAGAATCCTACACTACACCATTTTAGGCATATGGCCACCCCAGTAAAGTGTAGCCTTTGATAAAAGTGTGGCCTTTGATAAAAGGCTACACTTTTGGACTTTAAGCAACACTTTTTAGGGGGTGGCCTAATGAAGCGTAACCTTTGACATTAGGCAACCCTTTTTAAATGTCGCCATCTTTGGCTACACTTATAAAGCGTAGCCAAAGAGGTATAAGGGCACGCTATGTTGTGATGAATTAGCGACACCTATCTTTTATTATACTACACTTAAAAGCGTTGCCTTTGCTTTGTTATTGGTCACACTTAAAAAGCGATGCCTTTTATATCTCATCAAGAGCAACAATTATAAAGTGTAACTTTATCTCTCATCTAGAGCAACACTTATAAAGTGTAACTTTATATCTCATCTAGAGTACAGTACAAGATAACATTGGACGTCCTACAACAACACTTTTGAAGTGTGGCAATGTTGTGTAGAATTTTGTAGCCACATTTTTTTATTTTTAATAATAATAATTTTTATTTGCATATATTTAATATATAATCACATAATTAAATATACAAGTGACCTAAAGCACAAAATTAGCTAATAATTAAATCGAAGCTATATATTTCAAATAAACTTCGAGAAACATGTCTTGTACAACCAATACTTAGAAAGTGATTGCTTAAAGATCTCTACTATCGATAAATTCCAAAAAATCAAATGCATTCAAACGTATATGACAATAGTACAAAAACTCTTCATCATTCACTACAATAGACCGAGTTTACTTTTGGCCACATGCAATTCAAATTCAATTACCGGCATTTTCCTGCACATTCAAAATAAAATTATAAGTTAGTGAAATAAATGTGGAAGTGCATAATTGGAGAGGATTCACTGTAAGCCAACCAATCCAAATCAATATATATATGCAAATCATATAGAACATTTATCAGCACATGAATTCTGGATTACTGCATGTATTGTAAACACAAAGAACACTTGTTACATGTCTGTATTGGGCAGGAACTGGGAGCTGCCCATTTCATTAATCAAGAAAGAGCTCAAGAGACTAGGTCTCACATTCACACTTTGATATTAAGCAAAGAGATGAGGAATTTAAACAAAGAAAAGAGTTAGAGGCTGCTAGGAAGAACAAAAACAAAGGGGAACAAGGCAAACAAGATTCCAGAAACCTGCAAATGCAATACACAAATAGAGAGGATGGAAACACCAGTTCACAATACCAGCAGCACAAAAAAAAAGGAAATAACAACAAGCCAACTGATGAAGAATGGCAGACTCAGAAGAGAAGCTTACAGGCCAGTTCAACATAGCATGGACAGACCAAAATCTCCTAAGGAAACATTGCAGCAGCAACAGACTCATCACACAAGTATGACTACTAATTCTGCACTCCCTACATCTAATAATTTCATTGATCTTTCTATGCAGGATCAACCAAACAATCAAGAAGGAGCTGAAAATCAGAATTCAAAAGATAAGGATACAATGGAGACACAAATTAATAATAAGTCAACCACTGACAGCATGTTGGGCATGAGAACACCCACATTGATCATAGTCTAGACCATAGATCCCCTACTAGCCCCCTCAGCATCACATTCAGAATAAACAGCAAGTTCCAGACAAGTTTCAGGTTAATGCTACAAGTCAGGGTCATAAATCATTTAATCTTAAGTTATTTTCTGCTTTTGCAAAAAATTCAAGAGAACCTATATCTTAAAGTTATAATAAGATCCATTTTAAATAAAATTGTAGAGTAAAAATGGTGGTTTAGCAGCATGGGAACCTGCAGGAGCCTCTAAGTATTTGAAGGTAACACAATATTCCTATTTCTTTGATTTATTTTGAGGTTGTTAAAACCTTCAACCATTTTCACTTTCTTGTTCTGTTTTATGCACCGACAGCTGCTCAATCCTACTGAATTTTTCGCTGACATTGTCATCGAGCATGAGTAAGCTCAAGCAGGTTTTATACCTGGGAGGAAAATAGCTGATAATATTATTCTGGCCCATGAGCTAGTGCAAGCTTATAGTAGGAAACATATCTCTCTTAGGTGTATGATTAAGGTTGATTTACAAAAAGCTTATGATACTGTTGAGTGGATATACCTAAGACAAGTATTAGAAGCAATGAGTTTCCCCAAGAGGTTTATTGGGTGGGTAATGGAGTGCATTCAGACTGTTAATTTTTCAATTGTGGTGAATGGAGAGCATACTGAACCATTTGATGCAGCAAGAGGGCATAGGCAACGGGATCCTATGTCTCTTTATTTGTTTGCCATTGCCATGGAATATCTTAGCAGATGTTTGGATGAGTTGCAATGGGATAAGGGATCAAGTTCCATCCTAGATGTGCTAAATTGAATATTACTCATCTAAGCTTTGCGGATGACCTTTTAATGTTTGCTAGGGGTCATATGAAGTCAGTGGCTGCATTACAAGAGTGTTTCATGCAATTCTCTAATGCTTCTGGTTTGAAAGCTAATCTAGGAAAGAGTTGTGCCTACTTTGGAGGTATGCAAGCACAAGTAAAAGAAGATATCCTTCATCACTTAGGATACTCTTCAGGGGAGCTACCCTTTAAGTATTTGGGTGTCCCACTATCGACTAAGAAGTGGTTAGTAATGGAGTGGCAGCCGCTAATTGAGAAGATCGTCAGTAGAATATCATCTTGGACAGCAAAGAAACTATCATATGCTGGGACAGTACATGTCACGCCCCGAGCTACCCCCGAGACGCGGACACGAGACATAGGACCACAAATGATCCCAAGCTAACCCTGCTGGCATGATCATGAGCATACTAAAGAAAATAAACTGATGCAGAAGCTAATTCATAATAAAATTTGAAAGGATGGGGAATACCCATATACTATAACTGAATATATCAAATCTGAGAGTTTAGTACAAAAGAAATATCAAACTCAAAAAACTAAGTTGAATCTAACTATGTCTGAAATAAGCCTCTAAACTGACTAGAAATGTTGGGACATGCCCCAACTAGATCTAGGAAAACTGAAACTAAAGACTAAAAATACTGTAAAGAAACTCATGACTATTGTCCTCGGAGAATGAGGACTCACCACTGAATCTGCTGAACTGGAGATCGGGAACCGATCTAAGCGTGATCTGGATGCTGAGAACCTGAACCTACATCACGAGAAGATGTAGCGCACGTATGCGTCAGTACTTGAAAGGTACTGAGCATGCAAGATGGAGTAAAGCTGAAATAACATATAACTGAACAAAGCAATAAAGCAATGAAATAATCTGGACATGATATAGATACTGAAAATACTGAATACTAAGCTAACTGATGCAATAACCAAATTTATAACATGCTGAGACTGAATACTGACTGTACTGAAATATGGTCAATGCAATAGAGTCTGACTGAACTGTGGGAGCTACTAATAACCGACATAAAACCACATGAGCTAAATGTGGAGTCCGATGTATACGCCCCATCAAGAGGACCCAATATACCCTGCCAGAGGTATAGAGGCATGCTGGCGTGATCACTAAACTGATGTTGCCCACAGAGGGGACTTACACCTACGTGGCTCGTAGTTCTGGGACTATATGGGTACGCTGAAACCCTAGTCCAACTCGGTATTATGCTACTCCCAATGAATTAAGTGGTTAACTAGTTATGACTGAATTTCTGTAAATACTGGATAGCTCGAAACTGAACATGCAAACTGAGAATGCAACAATTAATTTGATAATGATGCATTCATAAACTGAGGCATGTATAACTGAATATATTATGACTGAAATACTGAATAGCTTAAAATACTGACATGTAGATACTCATACTTGAAAACTCCATTTTAGAAAACAATACTCTGATCATTGATGACTTGGGAAGTCATACTGCATAAACATTGATGGTATATCTAGATACCATACTATTCATACATTGATGACCTACTCAATTGTCATACTAATCATGTTTTAGAAGCTCTTTCTCAAACTCATCTTAACTTTCTCAAAAACTCAGTTTAAAACTCAAGTGTTGTCTTAAAGAAAAGCTTCTCAAGATTTATAACTCAAAATAGGGTGTATACTGAAATCTACTGATAATGTGGCATAAAACTGGAGCATGTATATCTGAATAACTGAAATATCTGACCTAGCATGTGTAATTCAAGAACTAATGAAATACATAGCTAGGGTTCTAAAATTTATGCGATAAACTGAGCATTAACATGATAATCTGATTTGGAACATTTAAATAACTAATTCATGATGATCTGTTGAGATTCTAGAAACCCTAGGTCTGTTCATAATCATGGAATCAAGAATCTGGCTGAATTCTAGGGACCTAATGGGCGAAAGGAACCCACTAGTGAAATCCCACATACCTGGTGACGAATTCCACGGAGAAATCTTTCGATTTCGGGGCTGGAACTGAAGGAACCTTGTTGCGTTCTTGAACTAGGGTTCTTGATTTCTTTTCTCCTTTTAGCGTTCTAATTCTTCTAAGTTTGATTAATGATTTGACTTAGGTAAGTTCTAGTTATTTTTCTAGGTTTAAACTGATTAAAATCTCATTATTTAGGGTCTAAACGATGTATCTTAGGGGTTCGATCAGACTGACGGTCCGTAGGTCGAGTCTGCCCGACAGGGCTTCACTAAAATGCGCATAACTTTTTACTCGGAGGTCAGAATTTAGAAAACTCAGTGGTGTTGGAAAGATAATTCAATTATCTATCTAAACATAGGTCATGGGACATATAATTCATTTTGTGCTAAAAGTTATGACCATCTGAAGTTGACCCATCAGAATTTTCAGCTAACTGGCTGCTAACCTTCGATCTACGGTCAGACCTACGGACCGTGGATCGAATGACGGTCCGTGCTGGTCAACCGTAGTTTGTGTCAGAGGCTAGGTAAAGGAGGTCTTGATCCACGGACACAGACCACGGACCGTGGTCTGATCTACGGACCGTGGGTCGAGACTTAGCCAATTTTTTTCTGAGCTGGCTGGGGAGGGGTTGCAGTGGCGAACCACGGACCACCAGGACGGGCCATGGTCTGACCTACAGTCCGTGGATGGTGACCGTAAGTTGCACCTGCAACTTCTCAAAATCTGCATTTTTGTCTATTTTGAATACGGGGTGTTACATTATCTCCCCCTTGGGATCATTCGTCCTCGAATGAAGACTAAACTAGCTGAAATGGAGGGAGAGGGCTGCAATCCCTACCACTGAACACTGAGAATTGAATTTCTGACTGAACTGAGTTCCAAGGACATGCAAATACGCTGAAAATGCAAGTACAAACTGAAGGAACATGATTCTAAGACTGAATTTTTGCATGAATGACTGAAAAACTGAAGAGGAACTATTACCTCAAGCTGGAATGGAATCATAAGGAAAGAGATGAGGATACTTGGACTTCATGGCTGCTTGTGCTTCCCAAGTAACTCCCTCTACTGACTGACTCCTCCACAAAACCTTGACTGAAGCGACTTCTTTATTTCTCAACCTTCTAACCTGACGATCGAGAATTTCTACTGGTACATCCTCATAAGAAAGGCTATCTTTCACGGCCACACTTTCTAATGGCACTATGGATGCTGGATCACCCACACACTTCTTCAAAAGAGAAATGTGAAAGACTGGATGCACTGCTGCTAAGTCTGCTAGCAACTCTAACTCATAAGCCACTTTACCAATCCTTTTCAAGATCCGGTAAGGGCCTACATACCTGGGACTGAGCTTCCCTTTCTTGCCAAATCTCATCACTCCCTTCATGGGTGACACTTTCAGGAAAACCCAATCATCAACTTGGAACTCTAGTTCCCTTCTTCTCACATCTACATAAGACTTCTGGCGACTCTGAGCAGTCTTAAATCTATCTCTAATGAGTTGCACTTTCTCCATAGCATCAATGACCGAATCTGTTCCTATCAAGGTTGCTTCACCTACTTCAAACCAACCAACTGGAGATCTATATCTACGCCCATACAATGCCTCATAAGGGCCATCTGAATGCTGGAATGGTAGCTATTGTTGTAGGCGAACTCAATAAGAGGAAGGTGATCGTCCCAACTACCCTTGAAGTAGATCACACAAGCTCTCAACATGTCCTCTAAGGTCTGAATGGTATGCTCTGCCTGACCATCCGTTTGTGGATGAAATGTTGTGCTAAGATTAACCTGAGTACCAAGACCTTTCTGAAATGACTTCCAGAAATGAGATGTGAACTGAGGACCTATCTGAGATGATAGACAAAGGAACTCCATGCAACCTCACAATCTCATTAATGTAAAGCTTGGCGTAATCCTCCGCCGAATCTGTAGTCTTGACCGCCAAAAAGCGAGAAGACTTAGTAACCCTATCAACAATCACCCAAATGGAGTCATGTTGTCTGCGAGTACGAGGTAAATCTGTGATGAAGTCCATGTTGATCACTTCCCACTTCCAAGTAGGAATGTCAATCCCTTGAGTCATACCCCCTGGTTTCTGATGTTCTACCTTGACTTGCTGGCAATTAGGGCACTTAGCCACAAAGTCTGTTATATCTCTTTTCATACCATTCCACCAATAGACTTCCCGCAGATCGCGGTACATCTTAGTGGCGCCTGGATGAATAGAATATCTAGAATTGTGGGCTTCTGTGAGAATATGCTGTCTCAATTCACCCACATCAAGAACACACAATCTACCTTGATAGCGAAGTACACCATCTCCCCCTTGGGAGAAAACCTCCACTCTCTGATTGTGGACTACACCCTTAAGTTCAAGCAAGATTGGATCACTGTCTTGCTTTTCCTTAACCTCTACTACCAAAGAAGATTCTGCCCCATTCTGAACCGTTACACCACTATCTGATATGCTCATAAGACAAACTCCTAGGCGAGCAAGTCTGTGAACATCCTTTGCTAGCTCTCTCCTTTCTTCCTCAACATGTGCTACACTACCCATGGATAGTCTGCTAAGGGCATCTGCTACTACATTCGCCTTACCCGGATGGTAATGCACGCTCATATCGTAATCTTTGAGGAACTCAAGCCACCTTCTCTGGCGAAGATTCCACTCTTTCTGGGTGAACACATACTGAAGGCTCTTATGGTCTGTGAACACATCTACGTGAACACCATACAAGCAATGTCTCCAAATCTTAAGTGCAAACACCACTGCTGCTAGCTTGAGGTCATAAGTTGGATAATTCTTCTCATGTACCTTAAGCTGTCTAGAAGCATAAGCTATAACCTTACCTCGCTGCATCAACACACAACCTAGTCCGACTCTGGATGCATCACAATAGATCACATAACCATCTGAACCCTCTGGTAGAGTCAAGACAGGAGCTGTAGTCAACCTAGTTTTCAGTTCTGCAAAGCTTTTCTCACAATCATCTGACCATTGGAACTTAACATTTTTCTGAGTTAACTTAGTCAATGGAGAGGCTATGGATGAAAATCCTTCCACAAACCGTCTGTAATAGCCTGCTAGACCCAAGAAATTTCTGATATCTGTAGCAGAGGTAGGTCTGGGCCATTGTTTCACTGCTTCTATCTTCTGGGAATCTACTCGAATTCCTTCACTAGACACAATATGCCCAAGGAAGGCAACTGATTGTAACCAAAATTCGCACTTGTTAAACTTTGCAAATAACTGGTGATCTTTGAGAGTTTGCAGAACAACTCTCAAATGACTTGCATGTTCTTCCTCATTCCTAGAGTAAATGAGGATATCACCAATAAAGACGATAACGAACAAGTCCAAGTACTGCTTGAACACTCTGTTCATCAAATCCATGAAAGCTGCAGGAGCATTGGTTAGTCCAAATGACATAACTACAAATTCATAATGACCATACCGAGTTCTGAAGGCTGTCTTCGGAATGTCACTATCTCTGACTCTAAGCTGATGATAACCTGATCTGAGGTCTATCTTTGAGAAATGACGAGCACCCTGAAGTTGGTCAAACAAGTCATCAATTCTAGGGATAGGATACTTATTCTTGATTGTGACTTTGTTCAACTTCCTATAGTCAATACACATTCTGAGAGAACTATATTTCTTGTTCACGAACAACACTGGTGCACCCCATGGCGAAATACTGGGTCTGATGAAGCCCTTATCTAGAAGGTCTTTCAACTGCTCTTTCAATTTCTTAAGCTCACCTGGAGCCATTCTGTAAGGAGGAATAGAGATAGGCTGGGTATCTGGAAGGAGATCAATTCCAAAGTTTATTTCCCTTTCGGGAGGAACTCCAGGAAGATCTTCTGGGAACACTTCTGGAAACTCATTAACCACTGGAACTGACTCAACAGTTGGGGTTTCGAAACTAGAATCCTTAACCCGAACTAGATGATAGAGATAACCCTTAGAGATCATCTTTCTGGCCTTAAGGTAAGAAATGAATCGACTCATAAGCGTTAAGCTACTACCCTTCCATTCTAGAATTGGTTCGTCTGGAAACTGAAAACGAACAATCCTAGTTCTACAATCAACTGAGGCATAACATGAATGTAATCAATCCATACCTAGAATGACATTGAAGTCTACCATTTCTAACTCTACAAGATCTGCTGAGGTGACTTTCTGAGAGACTGTGACAGGGCAATTTCTGTATACCCGTCTAGCTATAATTGAGTCACTGACTGGAGTAGACACTGAGAAGGGTTCTGAAAGAGTTTTTGGACTGACATCTAAGATTACTGCTATATAGGGAGTCATAAAAGATAAAGTAGCCCCTGAATCTTTCCACTGAGTGTACCATATGTGAGCCACATCCTTAGGCTGGTAGGATGCCAACTCAACCCTACCATTATCAGTCACTTGCATCACTCCAAAGATTTTCTAAACCTCATCAATGAAGTTTTGTGGGTCTTCACCAACTTGTGACACTAAAACTCAGGCGGATTCATCCTTAACAAAATCTCAAACTCTAGCTGCCACTGATCCACCATTTCTATTAGTAGGAACTGGAACCTGCTGATTGTTCTTGTTGGTCATACTCTGAACCAATAGTTGGATCGCATTCTGAAACTCTTCATTCTTAACCTCATGGTCTGGGACTAGAGGAAATGCGTTAGCATTCCTGGCATTCGCATTCCTGGCGTTAGTTCTACGGGGAGGCATGATCTTAAGCGCATAACGATGGATTAGAAATGAGATCATACCAACGCACGATAGAATATCAAGAAAGTGAAGTTTTCCTAAAACACTTCATAGCCTCCCTCTCATTAGATGTGGTGCACTTCACACCCATGAAAAGGACTCTACTTAGTGCGGCTTTTCAGACATCCTAGGACACTTAAACCTATTGCTCTGATACCAAGTTTGTCACGCCCCGAGCTACCCCCGAGACGCGAACACGGGACATAGGACCACAAGTGATCCCAAGCTAACCCTGCTGGCATGATCATGAGCATACTAAAGAAAATAAACTGATGCAGAAGCTAATTCATAATAAAATCTGAAAGGATGGGGAATACCCATATACTATAACTGAATATATCAAATTTGAGAGTTTAGTACAAAAGAAATATCAAACTCAAAAAACTAAGCTGAATCTAACTATGTCTGAAATAAGCCTCTAAACTGACTAGAAATGTTGGGACATGCCCCAACTAGATCTAGGAAAACTGAAACTAAAGACTAAAAATACTATAAAGAAACTCATGACTATTATCCTCGGAGAATGAGGACTCACCACTGATTCTGCTGAACTGGAGATCAGGAACCGATCTAAGCGTGATCTGGATGCTGAGAACCTGAACCTACATCACGAGAAGATGTAGCGCACGTATACGTCAGTACTTGAAAGGTACTGAGCATGCAAGATGGAGTAAAGCTGAAATAACATATAACTGAACAAAGCAATAAAGCAATGAAATAATCTGGACATGATATAGATACTGAAAATACTGAATACTGAGCTAACTGATGCAATGACCAAATTTATAATATGCTGAGACTGAATACTGACTATATTGAAATATGGTCAATGCAATAGAGTTTGACTGAACTGTGGGAGCTACTAATAACCGACATAAAACCACATGAGCTAAATGTGGAGTCCGATGTATACGCCCCATCGAGAGGACCTAATATACCCTGCCAGAGGTATAGAGGCATGCTAGCGTGATCACTAAACTGATGTTGCCCACAGAGGGGACTTACACCTACGTGGCTCGTAGTTCTGGGACTATATGGGTACGCTGAAACCCTAGTCCAACTCGGTATTATGCTACTCCTAATGAATTAAGTGGTTAACTAGTTATGACTGAATTTCTGTAAATACTGGATAGCTCGAAACTGAACATGCAAACTGAGAATGCAACAATTAATCTGATAATGATGCATTCATAAACTGAGGCATGTATAACTGAATATATTATGACTGAAATACTGAATAGCTTAAAATACTGACATGTAGATACTCATACTTGAAAACTCCATTTTAGAAAACAATACTCTGATCATTGATGACTTGGGAAGTCATACTGCATAAACATTGATGGTATATCTAGATACCATACTATTCATACATTGATGACCTACTCAATTGTCATACTAATCATGTTTTAGAAGCTCTTTCTCAAACTCATCTTAACTTTCTCAAAAACTCAGTTTAAAACTCAAGTGTTGTCTTAAAGAAAAGCTTCTCAAGATTTATAACTCAAAATAGGGTGTATACTGAAATATACTGATAATGTGGCATAAAACTGGAGCATGTATATCTGAATAACTGAAATATCTGACCTAGCATGTGTAATTCAAGAACTAATGAAATACATAGCTAGGGTTCTAAAATTTATGCGATAAACTGAGCATTAACATGATAATCTGATTTGGAACATTTAAATAACTAATTCATGATGATCTGTTGAGATTCTAGAAACCCTAGGTCTGTTCATAATCATGGAATCAAGAATCTGGCTGAATTCTAGGGACCTAATGGGCGAAAGGAACCCACTAGTGAAATCCCACATACCTGGTGACGAATTCCACGGAGAAATCTTTCGATTTCGGGGCTGGAACTGAAGGAACCTTGTTGCGTTCTTGAACTAGGGTTCTTGATTTCTTTTCTCCTTTTAGCGTTCTAATTCTTCTAAGTTTGATTAATGATTTGACTTAGGTAAGTTCTAGTTATTTTTCTAGGTTTAAACTGATTAAAATCTCATTATTTAGGGTCTAAACGATGTATCTTAGGGGTTAAACGAAATAGGAAAAGACCAAAAGACCCTTAAATTAGCTGCTGTCGGAGTGACTGACGGACCTGACTGACGGTCCGTCGATTGGGTCCGTAGGTCGAGTCTGCCCGACAGGGCTTCACTAAAATGCGCATAACTTCTTACTCGGAGGTCAGAATTTAGAAAACTCAGTGGCGTTGGAAAGATAATTCAATTATCTATCTAAACATAGGTCATGGGACATATAATTCATTTTGTTCTAAAAGATATGACCATCTGAAGTTGACCCATCAAAATTTTCAGCTAACTGGCTGCTAACCTTCGATCTACGGTCAGACCTAAGGACCGTGGATCGAACGACGGTCCGTGCTGGTCAACCATAGTTTGTGTCAGAGGCTAGGTAAAGGAGGTCTTGATCCACGGACACAGACCACGGACCGTGGTCTGATCTACGGACCGTGGGTCGAGACTTAGCCAATTTTTTTCTGAGCTGGCTGGGGAGGGGTTGCAGTGGCGAACCACGGACCACCAGGACGGGCCATGGTCTGACCTACGGTCCGTGGATGGTGACCGTAAGTTGCACCTGCAACTTCTCAAAATCTGCATTTTTGTCTATTTTGAATACGGGGTGTTACATTATCTCCCCCTTGGGATCATTCGTCCTCGAATGAAGACTAAACTAGCTGAAATGGAGGGAGAGGGCTGCAATCCCTACCACTGAACACTGAGAATTGAATTTCTGACTGAACTGAGTTCCAAGGACATGCAAATACGCTGAAAATGCAAGTACAAACTGAAGGAACATGATTCTAAGACTGAATTTTTGCATGAATGACTGAAAAACTGAAGAGGAACTATTACCTCAAGCTGGAATGGAATCAGAAGGAAAGAGATGAGGATACTTGGACTTCATGGCTGCTTGTGCTTCCCAAGTAACTCCCTCTACTGACTGACTCCTCCACAAAACCTTGACTGAAGCGACTTCTTTATTTCTCAACCTTCTAACCTGACGATCGAGAATTTCTACTGGTACATCCTCATAAGAAAGGCTATCTTTCACGGCCACACTTTCTAATGGCACTATGGATGCTGGATCACCCACACACTTCTTCAAAAGAGAAATGTGAAAGACTGGATGCACTGCTGCTAAGTCTGCTGGCAACTCTAACTCATAAGCCACTTTACCAATCCTTTTCAAGATCCGGTAAGGGCCTACATACCTGGGACTGAGCTTCCCTTTCTTGCCAAATCTCATCACTCCCTTCATGGGTGACACTTTCAGGAAAACCCAATCATCAACTTGGAACTCTAGTTCCCTTCTTCTCACATCTGCATAAGACTTCTGGCGACTCTGAGCAGTCTTAAATCTATCTCTAATGAGTTGCACTTTCTCCATAGCATCAATGACCGAATCTGGTCCTATCAAGGCTGCTTCACCTACTTCAAACCAACCAACTGGAGATCTATATCTACGCCCATACAATGCCTCATAAGGGGCCATCTGAATGCTGGAATGGTAGCTATTGTTGTAGGCGAACTCAATAAGAGGAAGGTGATCGTCCCAACTACCCTTGAAGTAGATCACACAAGCTCTCAACATGTCCTCTAAGGTCTGAATGGTATGCTCTGCCTGACCATCCGTTTGTGGATGAAATGTTGTGCTAAGATTAACCTGAGTACCAAGACCTTTCTGAAATGACTTCCAGAAATGAGATGTGAACTGAGGACCTATCTGAGATGATAGACAAAGGAACTCCATGCAACCTCACAATCTCATTAATGTAAAGCTTGGCGTAATCCTCCGCCGAATCTGTAGTCTTGACCGCCAAAAAGCGAGAAGACTTAGTAACCCTATCAACAATCACCCAAATGGAGTCATGTTGTCTGCGAGTACGAGGTAAATCTGTGATGAAGTCCATGTTGATCACTTCCCACTTCCAAGTAGGAATGTCAATCCCTTGAGTCATACCCCCTGGTTTCTGATGTTCTACCTTGACTTGCTGGCAATTAGGGCACTTAGCCACAAAGTCTGTTATATCTCTTTTCATACCATTCCACCAATAGACTTCCCGCAGATCGCGGTACATCTTAGTGGCGCCTGGATGAATAGAATATCTAGAATTGTGGGCTTCTGTGAGAATATGCTGTCTCAATTCACCCACATCAAGAACACACAATCTACCTTGATAGCGAAGTACACCATCTCCCCCTTGGGAGAAAACCTCCACTCTCTGATTGTGGACTACACCCTTAAGTTCAAGCAAGATTGGATCACTGTCTTGCTTTTCCTTAACCTCTACTACCAAAGAAGATTCTGCCCCATTCTGAACCGTTACACCACTATCTGATATGCTCATAAGACAAACTCCTAGGCGAGCAAGTCTGTGAACATCCTTTGCTAGCTCTCTCCTTTCTTCCTCAACATGTGCTACACTACCCATGGATAGTCTGCTAAGGGCATCTGCTACTACATTCGCCTTACCCGGATGGTAATGCACGCTCATATCGTAATCTTTGAGGAACTCAAGCCACCTTCTCTGGCGAAGATTCCACTCTTTCTGGGTGAACACATACTGAAGGCTCTTATGGTCTGTGAACACATCTACGTGAACACCATACAAGCAATGTCTCCAAATCTTAAGTGCAAACACCACTGCTGCTAGCTTGAGGTCATAAGTTGGATAATTCTTCTCATGTACCTTAAGCTGTCTAGAAGCATAAGCTATAACCTTACCTCGCTGCATCAACACACAACCTAGTCCGACTCTGGATGCATCACAATAGATCACATAACCATCTGAACCCTCTGGTAGAGTCAAGACAGGAGCTGTAGTCAACCTAGTTTTCAGTTCTGCAAAGCTTTTCTCACAATCATCTGACCATTGGAACTTAACATTTTTCTGAGTTAACTTAGTCAATGGAGAGGCTATGGATGAAAATCCTTCCACAAACCGTCTGTAATAGCCTGCTAGACCCAAGAAATTTCTGATATCTGTAGCAGAGGTAGGTCTGGGCCATTGTTTCACTGCTTCTATCTTCTGGGAATCTACTCGAATTCCTTCACTAGACACAATATGCCCAAGGAAGGCAACTGATTGTAACCAAAATTCGCACTTGTTAAACTTTGCAAATAACTGGTGATCTTTGAGAGTTTGCAGAACAACTCTCAAATGACTTGCATGTTCTTCCTCATTCCTAGAGTAAATGAGGATATCACCAATAAAGACGATAACGAACAAGTCCAAGTACTGCTTGAACACTCTGTTCATCAAATCCATGAAAGCTGCAGGAGCATTGGTTAGTCCAAATGACATAACTACAAATTCATAATGACCATACCGAGTTCTGAAGGCTGTCTTCGGAATGTCACTATCTCTGACTCTAAGCTGATGATAACCTGATCTGAGGTCTATCTTTGAGAAATGACGAGCACCCTGAAGTTGGTCAAACAAGTCATCAATTCTAGGGATAGGATACTTATTCTTGATTGTGACTTTGTTCAACTTCCTATAGTCAATACACATTCTGAGAGAACTATATTTCTTGTTCACGAACAACACTGGTGCACCCCATGGCGAAATACTGGGTCTGATGAAGCCCTTATCTAGAAGGTCTTTCAACTGCTCTTTCAATTTCTTAAGCTCACCTGGAGCCATTCTGTAAGGAGGAATAGAGATAGGCTGGGTATCTGGAAGGAGATCAATTCCAAAGTTTATTTCCCTTTCGGGAGGAACTCCAGGAAGATCTTCTGGGAACACTTCTGGAAACTCATTAACCACTGGAACTGACTCAACAGTTGGGGTTTCGAAACTAGAATCCTTAACCCGAACTAGATGATAGAGATAACCCTTAGAGATCATCTTTCTGGCCTTAAGGTAAGAAATGAATCGACTCATAAGCGTTAAGCTACTACCCTTCCATTCTAGAATTGGTTCGTCTGGAAACTGAAAACGAACAATCCTAGTTCTACAATCAACTGAGGCATAACATGAATGTAATCAATCCATACCTAGAATGACATTGAAGTCTACCATTTCTAACTCTACAAGATCTGCTGAGGTGACTTTCTGAGAGACTGTGACAGGGCAATTTCTGTATACCCGTCTAGCTATAATTGAGTCACTGACTGGAGTAGACACTGAGAAGGGTTCTGAAAGAGTTTTTGGACTGACATCTAAGATTACTGCTATATAGGGAGTCATAAAAGATAAAGTGCTCCTGAATCTTTCCACTGAGTGTACCATATGTGAGCCACATCCTTAGGCTGGTAGGATGCCAACTCAACCCTACCATTATCAGTCACTTGCATCACTCCAAAGATTTTCTAAACCTCATCAATGAAGTTTTGTGGGTCTTCACCAACTTGTGACACTAAAACTCAGGCGGATTCATCCTTAACAAAATCTCAAACTCTAGCTGCCACTGATCCACCATTTCTATTAGTAGGAACTGGAACCTGCTGATTGTTCTTGTTGGTCATACTCTGAACCAATAGTTGGATCGCATTCTGAAACTCTTCATTCTTAACCTCATGGTCTGGGACTAGAGGAAATGCGTTAGCATTCCTGGCATTCGCATTCCTGGCGTTAGTTCTACGGGGAGGCATGATCTTAAGCGCATAACGATGGATTAGAAATGAGATCATACCAACGCACGATAGAATATCAAGAAAGTGAAGTTTTCCTAAAACACTTCATAGCCTCCCTCTCATTAGATGTGGTGCACTTCACACCCATGAAAAGGACTCTACTTAGTGCGGCTTTTCAGACATCCTAGGACACTTAAACCTAATGCTCTGATACCAAGTTTGTCACGCCCCGAGCTACCCCCGAGACGCGAACACGGGACATAGGACCACAAGTGATCCCAAGCTAACCCTGCTGGCATGATCATGAGCATACTAAAGAAAATAAACTGATGCAGAAGCTAATTCATAATAAAATCTGAAAGGATGGGGAATACCCATATACTATAACTGAATATATCAAATTTGAGAGTTTAGTACAAAAGAAATATCAAACTCAAAAAACTAAGCTGAATCTAACTATGTCTGAAATAAGCCTCTAAACTGACTAGAAATGTTGGGACATGCCCCAACTAGATCTAGGAAAACTGAAACTAAAGACTAAAAATACTATAAAGAAACTCATGACTATTATCCTCGGAGAATGAGGACTCACCACTGATTCTGCTGAACTGGAGATCAGGAACCGATCTAAGCGTGATCTGGATGCTGAGAACCTGAACCTACATCACGAGAAGATGTAGCGCACGTATGCGTCAGTACTTGAAAGGTACTGAGCATGCAAGATGGAGTAAAGCTGAAATAACATATAACTGAACAAAGCAATAAAGCAATGAAATAATCTGGACATGATATAGATACTGAAAATACTGAATACTGAGCTAACTGATGCAATGACCAAATTTATAATATGCTGAGACTGAATACTTACTGTATTGAAATATGGTCAATGCAATAGAGTTTGACTGAACTGTGGGAGCTACTAATAACCGACATAAAACCACATGAGCTAAATGTGGAGTCCGATGTATACGCCCCATCGAGAGGACCTAATATACCCTGCCAGAGGTATAGAGGCATGCTAGCGTGATCACTAAACTGATGTTGCCCACAGAGGGGACTTACACCTACGTGGCTCGTAGTTCTGGGACTATATGGGTACGCTGAAACCCTAGTCCAACTCGGTATTATGCTACTCCTAATGAATTAAGTGGTTAACTAGTTATGACTGAATTTCTGTAAATACTGGATAGCTCGAAACTGAACATGCAAACTGAGAATGCAACAATTAATCTGATAATGATGCATTCATAAACTGAGGCATGTATAACTGAATATATTATGACTGAAATACTGAATAGCTTAAAATACTGACATGTAGATACTCATACTTGAAAACTCCATTTTAGAAAACAATACTCTGATCATTGATGACTTGGGAAGTCATACTGCATAAACATTGATGGTATATCTAGATACCATACTATTCATACATTGATGACCTACTCAATTGTCATACTAATCATGTTTTAGAAGCTCTTTCTCAAACTCATCTTAACTTTCTCAAAAACTCAGTTTAAAACTCAAGTGTTGTCTTAAAGAAAAGCTTCTCAAGATTTATAACTCAAAATAGGGTGTATACTGAAATATACTGATAATGTGGCATAAAACTGGAGCATGTATATCTGAATAACTGAAATATCTGACCTAGCATGTGTAATTCAAGAACTAATGAAATACATAGCTAGGGTTCTAAAATTTATGCGATAAACTGAGCATTAACATGATAATCTGATTTGGAACATTTAAATAACTAATTCATGATGATCTGTTGAGATTCTAGAAACCCTAGGTCTGTTCATAATCATGGAATCAAGAATCTGGCTGAATTCTAGGGACCTAATGGGCGAAAGGAACCCACTAGTGAAATCCCACATACCTGGTGACGAATTCCATGGAGAAATCTTTCGATTTCGGGGCTGGAACGGAAGGAACCTTGCTGCATTCTTGAACTAGGGTTCTGGACTTCTTTTCTCCTTTTAGCGTTCTAATTCTTCTAAGTTTGATTAATGATTTGACTTAGGTAAGTTCTAGTTATGTTTCTAGGTTTAAACTGATTAAAATCTCATTATTTAGGATCTAAATGACGTATCTTAGGGGTTAAACGAAATAGGAAAAGACCAAAAGACCCTTAAATTAGCTGCTGTCGGAGTGACTGACGGACCTGACTGACGGTCCGTCGATTGGGTCCGTAGGTCGAGTCTGCCCAACAGGGCTTCACTAAAATGCGCATAACGTTTTACTCGGAGGTCGGAATTTAGCAAACTCAGTGGCGTTGGAAAGATAATTCAATTATCTATCTAAACATAGGTCATGGGACACATAATTCATTTTGTGCTAAAATATATGACCATCTGAAGTTGACCCATCAGAATTTTCAGCTAACTGGCTGCTAACCTTCGATCTACGGTCAGACCTACGGACCGTGGATCGAACGACGGTCCGTGCTGGTCAACCGTAGTTCGTGTCAGAGGCTAGGTAAAGGAGGTCTTGATCCACGGACCGTGGTCTGATCTACGGACCGTGGGTCGAGACTTAGCCAATTTTTTTCTGAGCTGGCTGGGGAGGGGTTGCAGTGGCGAACCACGGACCAGCAGGACGGGCCGTGGTCTGACCTACGGTCAATGGATGGTGATCGTAAGTTGCACCTGCAACTTTTCAAAATCTGCATTTTTGTCTATTTTGAATACGGGGTGTTACAGTACAGCTGGTTCAAACAATTTTGTTTGGTGTACAATCATATTGGGCACAATTGTTTCTAATACCTAGCAAAGTAGTGAAACTTATTGAGGCTCATTATAGGAGCTATGTGTGGACAGGTACAAATCATATAAACAAAAAGGCTCTGGTTGCTTGGGAGAAAATATGTACTCCAAAATCTGCAGGTGGATTGAATATTACAAATTTGCATTTATGGAACAAAGCTGCAATTACTAAGACTTTCTGGGACCTTACTTACAAGTAGGACAAGATGTGGATTAGATGGATTCATAGTTTCTATATAAAATCAAAAGGTAAACCAAGCAAGAAAAAGAGAGAAGCAATTAAAAGAAGACAACAAAAAGAGGCTGAGATACAACATTCCAAAGTACAGGAAAGACAGATTCCTAGAAACAAGAACCAGCAGCAACAGGATGACAACTCAAACCACATCAGAACAGAGTTTATCTAGCACAAGTGACAACAAACTCACTCACAAAAATACAACAAAGTCACTCACAAAAAGGGACAACTTTAGCTACGAGAATCAGTTTAAGCAATGAAAACTAAAACCATCTCTCACAACAACCATCACAGTTCAAAGCAGTAAAACAACAGGGGATAAAAGTACACAACTACAACCCAAAATCAGTAGAGTCCTCCTTCAACACAATACAACACTCATACAACTAAAAATATAAAAAAAAAATTGGTATAGAAGCTTAAAGGAGACAATGAGTAACAAAAATAAAGTAAACTTTCAAAGATTCAAGATAGTAAAATAAGTTCAGAATTTATTTACCAAGAACACCAGCTCAACTAGAAGAAAAACAATATGCAGACTATTAACAGAAAATGTGAAATACAAAATACCTTTTGAAGAACCGAATCATGAGCTGACCCTGAAGAATGTGGAAGATTTGTGCCTCTTACAGCTTGTGCACTACTTGCATCAATAGGTGAAGCAAGGTTAGATCCAACACACCCTGGTATATCTTGAAAATTCAATCCAGGGTTGTTTTGCAGCAATTGAGTGAATAAATGTCACATTTCTTCTCTCAATTCTTCCTTTAGAGAAGTGATTTCATTGGCATGCTTTTGTTTTAGATTGTTAATTTCCTCATCTTTATTCAAAGAACTTATTGTCACTGATCTACCATAGCACCTAAGTCGACCAGGCTGCTCCTTTCCAAACACTGCCCTAAATGCATCATCAGCTGTTTCCCCAGAATTTTGGCGATTTTAAAGTTCAGCCTGTTGAATAAAATTGGCATCCATAATGAATTGTAAGTACTATTTCATTTCCAGTCCTATGATAGCGATCAAGAACTAAAAAAATCTGACAATTTTTCCTAGCAAACAATTCAGCGACATCGACAAAGAGAAGAAGAAGAAGACATACGTGATAAAATTCAATGGAAAACTCCCCACAATATATAAATTTTAAGTCTAAATCAAATTCACTACTAATCCTCTTTAAAAAACTTACTATTGCAACTTGGGTATCAGCCTGGATTTCCTTTCCCGTCTTGGTACGAGTTGCAATAAACATTTCAGGCTTTGATGGTTCTTCGTTGTTGTCTTTGGCTGCACGCTACAGATTATATAAATAAAAAATAAAAAAAACATCAGTATGCTCTAATAAAGTACAAAAAACTGAAATTCAGATTATTGAAGAAATGTCAGCTAAGTATTACCAATGCCACGCGTACTCTTGCAAAATTAATAGGTCCCATTCGATGCCTCCACTTTTGTTTTTTCCTGTTTTGAGAATTCATCTCGCATATGTCCTATTATTAAATAAAAAGAGATAATTGAATTGATAAATAAAAAAAGAATAGATATGATGCAAAATATGTCGATGAGTAGAAATGCACTATTTTAGCCTTACTTGAACAGTTGGGTGTTTCCAATACTCGATCAACTGGCGGAATTGATTATCTGGAATGCCATCAGGATGTTTTTCTAGCATATCCTCAAGGGTACTGTTTTTATCAAAAAATTTCTCTTTAATTTTTGCTTGTGTCGCCTCCAAGCATCACGAAGACCAGTCATCACCCACTTCTTTCCTTCTACTGGAATTAGAAATTTGGACTATGCAAAATAAAATATATTTAGCTTCAGTATGTAAAAACAAATAATAAAATATGCAATCTCAAGAGTGATTGTTCTTACATTGATATATTCCCACATGCGCTTTTTAGTATCCTTTGGCACCGTATGCCAACTAGTGTACATCAAGCTGATGAATCTAGGATTCCTTGCAATTGTTCCTATAAAGTTGCTTAATTGTGACACTATCTTATTAGTTGGTCCCACTGCTTGTCCTTTATCAAATGCCACCTCATTTCTTTCTTCCAAGTTTCTTGCGTGAATATCCTTACATGTTGTTTGTCCTCGAACTTTTTTTGACTTCGATATTTCTAGATTGATGTAATTGACAAGAAATAAGATATTTCTTTTATAACGAGTACTAAATCTTACATGGTTTAAGACATACCTTTTGTACTACAATCAATGTTAATTTCCTCTTCGACATCACATTTATCTCCACCGAGTTCTTCTTGATCCACAAGATCATCCAATCCTTTGTTGTGTTCATTAATAATAGGATCATGAATATCATGTTCATTGTGTATCTGTTGCTTATCCAGAAACAGATCAATAGTGGTAGTTGGTCGGACCGACTTCCTCTTCACTTGTTTGAAGTTCAGTAGATCCTCATTATCATGTTGTACCTCTCCATTACCTAGTGTTGTTCCAGTCACATGTACTGAAGCAGTAACACCTTCCTTGAATGATGTTTGGAACCTAGAGTTATTCATAGGAAGTTTAATTCCTTTCTCTTGAATGGACTCTCCAGATTGAAATAACCTCTGTTTAGTTTGTCCTTTCCCTGCAATCATATGTGAGGTTCTAAGCTCTTCCATTAAAGACGATTGAATTACTGATTTGTGCCCAAGCAATTTACTATTTCCTTGTTGTGGAATGAAATCCTCAGAATTCTTTCTTTTATGTGGTATTGGTGCCTGCTCTTTCTTAGCTCTATCATTGCGTTCATTTGCAAGTTGTTCTCTCTTAATCTTGAATTTGTTGGCCAATTCAGCACTTGATCGGTACTGCATATCAACATCCAGATTCTTGAATGGACTTTGAGCTTTGTTTGGATTCGGACCCTTTTTCTTTAGTATTGCTGATTGATTCATTCTTCTCGCTTTGTTTTAATCTCTTTAATTTCTTTTCCTGTGGTAAGTAAACCTACAAAATAAAAAGGTTCTTTAAGTGAAAGAAGTAGCAGCAATATAATTTTGATATAAGGTTGACAGATGGATAGCTTATTAATTTGAAACTATGTCCTTCCTATGCCTTGTGCATCTGCAGAACCCACAAACCAACTATTTCCAGAATTTCCAACTCTATAGAAGTTATAGAAAAGCTCAACTCTTTCCAGAATTTCCAGCACTGTATTATAGCAGCTTGTAGCAGCTGAGTTTCCAGAATTTTCAGCACTGTATAATATTGTAGCAGCTGAGTTTCCAGAACTTCCAGCACTATATATACTGTAAACTAAGTCTATAAGTTGTACATACACAATATCCCCGGAGCCACAACTAAACTAATCTTATAACCTGTACAACCATTCAGAATACTTTACCTAGAGCCACAATTTTATATATAAATACTTTACCTTCTAACCAGCTATACCAAACATAAATTACTTAACCAAATCATATCAACTAAAGCATTGTGAAACAACCAAACAGGCTCATTTCTGTGCACAGTGTTCCACCATCTCATCACCATGTATTTAAGAGGAATATAATCCTTTTGGATACCCAGGGAAACAGCAAAGAACCCCAGACCTTTCTGGCAAAACTTCTAGAGTTGAAAATATGTTCAATAGTGTCAAGTTCAGGGGAATTACAGCAAAAACATTCTGCAGAGTCAACTACAAAACTGGACAGCTTCTCATTACTTAAATTACTTAAAGGTAAATAGTTGTACCTTTCTCGGAGCGACAAACTCAGGACTGCGACAAAACCAGAAACGACTTCAAACTGCAGAGCTCACTGTTCTGCCTCTAATGCCTACTGCCTGATAATAAAAGGAAACAAATAAGTATATAAATAACAAACAGCAAAATAAAACAATATTCAGCTAGAAGTACAGGTTCCTCATTTAATCTTTTTGATTTCTTTCCCTGTGGTAAGTAAACCTACAAAATAAAAGTTTCTTTAAGTGAAAGAAGTAGCAGCAATATAATTTTGATATAAGGTTGATAGATGGATAGCTTATTAATTTGAAACATTGTCCTTCCTATGTCTTGTGCATCTGCAGAACTCACAAACCAACTATTTCCAGAATTTCCAACTCTATAGAAGTTATAGAAAAGCTCAACTCTTTTCAGAATTTCCAGCACTATATTATAGCAGATTGCAGCAGCTGAGTTTCCAAAATTTCCAGCACTGTATAATATTGCAGCAGTTGAGTTTCCAGAACTTCCAGCACTATATATACTGTAAACTAAGTCTATAAGTTGTACATACACAATATCCCCGTAGCCACAACTAAACTAATCTTATAACCTATACAACCATTAAGAATACTTTACCTAGAGCCACAATTTTATATATAAATACTTTACCTTCTAACCAGCTATACCAAACATAAATTACTTAACCAAATCATATTAACTAAAGCATTATGAAACAACCAAATAGACTCCTTTATGTGCACAGTGTTCCACCATGTCATTACCATGTATTTAAGAGGAATATAATCCTTTTGGATACCCAGGGAAACAACAAAGAACCCCAGACCTTTCTGGCAAAACTTCCAGAGTTGAAAATATGTTCAATAGTGTCAAGTACAGGGGAATTACAGTAAAAACATTCTGCAGGGTCAACTCCAACTGGACATCTTCTCATTACTTAAATTACTTAAAGGTAAATAGTTGTACCTTTCTCAGAGCGACGAACTCGGGACTGTGACAAAACCAGAAACGACTTCAAATTGCAGAGCTCACTGTTCTGCCTCTAATGCCTACTGCCTAATAATAAAAAGACACAAATAAGTATATAAATAACAAACAACAAAATAAAACAATATTCAGCTAGAAGTACAGGTTCCTCATTTAATCTCTTTGATTTCTTTCCCTGTGGTAAGTAAACCTACAAAATAAAAGGTTCTTTAAGTGAAAGAAGTAGCAGCAATATAATTTTGATATAAGGTTGATAGATGGATAGCTTATTAATTTGAAACATTGTCCTTCCTATGTCTTGTGCATCTGCAGAACTCACAAACCAACTCTTTCCATAATTTCCAACTCTATAGAAGTTATAGAAAAGCTCAACTCTATTCAGAATTTCCAGCACTATATTATAGCAGATTGCAGCAGCTGAATTTCCAAAATTTCCAGCACTGTATAATATTGCAGCAGTTGAGTTTCCAGAACTTCCAGCACTATATATACTGTAAACGACTTCAAACTGCAGAGCTCACTGTTCTGCCTCTAATACCTACTAACTGATAATATAACGAAACAAATAAGTATATAAATAACAAACAACAAAATAAAACAATATTCAGCTAGAAGTACAGGTTCATCAATAAAATAATAATCAGAATACTTAAACATTGTAGCGATCTAATCTTCAATTCCACATATTACATATCTTAATGTGTTTGTACCAAGAAAATAATTAATTTACAAAAACAGTAAGTGAGCACTATATGGTCATCAAAAAAATAATGAAACTCATGGTGTGTCATCTTCAAACTCATCTTCAAACTCATCTTCATACTCATTTTCAGACTCATCTTCATACTCATTTTCAGACTCGTCTTCAAACTCATCTACAGATTCATCTTCAAACTCCTCTTCATACTCGACTTCAAGTTGTTGAGTAACAAATTCCTCCGAAGGCACATCAATAATTGTTTCTGGTACAGCAGTCCTTGTTAAGAGTATTTCACCATTATCTTTTGGTATAGATGGTCCCATCAAATGTTCAGAAGGCTCGTTTTCATAACTTTGTGGGAGATTAGATTCAACTTCATCACCCGTGTTAAACAAGTCTCTTGGAACAGTCTTCATAACATAATGTCTATCTTGATCATATGGATCTTGCACATAGAAGCATTGGTGTACATGAGATCCAAGCACAAAAGGCTCTTCCTGAGAGCATCTCTTGTTAAAATAGACATAACTAAGGCCATAAGCATCATTTTCAACCTCATACCAATCACACTTAAATAGAACAACATTAAAATGACCGTAATAGTCTAATTCAACAATATCAACTATTCTACCATAATAAGTCAAATCTGCAGCAATCAGATTTTTATCCTTTGAGCTTGCAAAGCTTGTAGTTGAGGCAACTAGTGTAACACCACTATTTTGTGTTTTACGCCTTGCATCACGCTGCCTAACATGGAATCTATATCCATTGATGAGATACCCAAAATATCTTTTTGCAACGGAATTTGGTCCTCTAGACAATTATTTTATCAAATCAGGCACATCCTCTTGCAAAGCACGAGTTTCAAACCATTGAGAGAAGTTTTGACAATGATTCTTGGCCTTGTTCCATTTAGATCTTCGTGGCTGATTATTAACCTCTTGCTCATGCTCTCTACACAACATGTACTTTTTTTTGTTAAAATAATAAATAAAATAAGTTAAAATGAATTATACAAAAAGAATACTATATTCAAATTAAGGTACCTAATATATTCTTGAACCTCGTCACAATTTCCCAATAAGTATATATGTGCCTGACTTAGTGACTTGTTATCTAAAATGAATGGATCAGTTTTATTTGCTCCTAAAGGAACTCCTTTGTTAGGAAACAAACTCACAGTTTCTGCATCACTTGGGTCACATTCATCATTATTTCGGGCTCTTCTGTTAAATCTAGTATAAACACCCCTATGCAGATATTTACAGAATAAATTCATACAATCTATTCCCACTCGTGTCTCTGCTATGCAACCTTCTGGATAATGTCTGTTGCAGATGTATGATTTGAATGTACCCATTTCTCTTTCAGTGGAATACATCCATCGATTTTGAACTAGACCTCCTAATCTCACTTCATTCGCCAAATGGATGGGCAAATGAATCATTATATCAAAAAATGAAGGAGGAAAAATTCGCTCCAACTGATTTATTGTTTCTATGATCTCTACTTCTAAGCAATCTAGTTCCTCCAATGTGATTACTTTTTGACACAAACGACGGAAGAAGGAACTAAGACGAATCAAAGGAATAGCCACATGATCAGGAATAATGCTTTTAATTGGTATTGGAAGCAAGTAATGTAACATGAAATGAGCATCATGGGTTTTCTAATTAGACACTTTTCTTTCATCCAAGTGCACACACTTAGATATATTGGAGGCACTACCATCAGGTAACTTGGCTGTCTTTAAAACTCCACAAAAAATAGATTTCTCTCCATTTGTCATTGAGAAGCACACCTTTGCAAACTTTGTTCTCTTACTATCTTCTGTATCTTTTGGATGAAGGTTCTTCCTAATTCCCATATCTTTTAAATAATATCGGGCTTTTACATGATCCTTTGTTTTGCCAGAAATATCCAAAAGAGTTCCAAGTATGCTATCAACTATGTTCTTCTCTATGTGCATTACATCAAGGTTGTGGCGTAACAAGTTGTGCTGCCAATAATGTAATTCAAAAAAAATTGACCTTTTTTTCCATGGGCCATCATTTGATCTCTTTCTCTTCTTTCCAAACACAATTTCAAAATCATGTAAGTTATTAAGCACATCAGTTCCCTTTAAGAAAGGTGGAGGAGGCCTGAATTCAGTTTTTCCATTGAAAGATCTTTTGTTAGATCTCCATGGATGATCCATGGGTAGAAAAACACGATGATCCATATAACATATTTTTCGACTATGTTTAAGATAATGAGAATTAGTGCCATAGTTACAACAAGGGCAAGCAAACTTTCCTTTTGTACTCCAACCAGATAACATAGCATATGTAGGAAAGTCATTGATTGTCCACATAAGAGCTGCCCGCATTTGAAAAGTTTGATTTCTTGAAGCATCATATGTTTCAACCCCAGAATCCCACAATAATTTTAACTCATCTATCAATGGTTGTAAGTTAATATCAATGTCATTTCCAGGTGATCACGGCCCAGGTATAAGCAAAGGAAGTATAGAATATTCAGATTTCATGCACATCCAAGGCGGCAGGTTATACACCATCAACATAACTGGCCATGTGTTATGTGATATACTCATGCTTCGAAATGGATTGAATCCATCACTTGACAAGCCAAGTCTCACATTGCGACAATCTAGTGCGAAATTTGGATGCAACCTATCAAAATCTTTCCATGCTAGACCATCAGCGGGATGCCTTAACTTTCCATCTTTAGAACGCTCCTCGTCATGCCACCTCAAATAATTTGCCGTCTTTGAGCACATAAATAGTCTTTTGAGTCTAGGAATTATTGGAAAGTGTCTCAAAGTCTTTGCTGAAACTCGATGTTGTTTTTTTGAAGGCTCAAGCTCGCTATCAACTTCAGGAGATTTAATATATCGTGAAGCTCCACAAGTATGACAAAATTCATCATCCTTATGATCATTCCTGAACAACATGCAATCATTGGGACATGCATCAATTTTCTCATAATCAAGATCAAGATTCTTAACCATAGACTTGGTTTTATTGTAAGACGGAGGAATGTTCAACTCGGGCATCACCTCTTTTAACAACTCTAAAAGAGAAGTGAATGATTCATTGCTCCATCCATGTAGACACTTCAACAAATATAAATGAAGTGTGAATGATAATTTAGAGAATCCTGAACAACCAGGATATAATTCTTGGCTTGCCTCTTCAACTAAGTTATAGAATTTCTTGGCATCTTCATTTGGACCATCATAAACTCCTTCAGCCTGTGCAACATCTCTAAATTGATCATTCAACAACCCATCAATATCATCACGTGAGTAATCCATATCATCGTCAACATTCAAGTTGATATCCCATTCCCCGTGATTGATCCATCTAGTATAGCCTTTAACAAATCCATAACATATTAGATGATCATACACTACATTCCTTCGAGTCCAACGAATATTACAACATTTTGCACATGGACACTGAATTTCCTCTCCTTGAGGATCTCCATAAGAGTAAGCAAAATCTAGGAATGATTCAACACCAGCAATATACTCTTTGCTATACCTTGCTAAATCCATCCAATCTTTTGATGGGATATTTGAATTCCTAGAAGAAGATATTAATATTTAATCTTTCAATAACAATCATTAAATCATTAACAACAGAAATATATTTCATCAGAATCAGAATCATGTGTTATGAGATGATCAGATTCATAGTGAGTTTCGAGTTTCGAGTACTTTGTCACCATTCTTGTTTCTAATATATACATAATAATAACTACTGAAATGTATGTCATTATTTCAAGGATGAAATATAGTCATTTTACTGTTAAGAGATCAAAAATACCTTGCTTTTGGTGTCTGCATAATATTAATCTCCTCTCAGTAAAACCTGAAATAGTTGAGAAGATCTCTTGGTTTAGAAAAAAAATTTGATTAAAATGTGCATATTAAAACTACAGAAAAAATAATATAGTTACATAATGGGTTTGCAAATTGCAATCCACATCCATATTAGAAACCAAATTAAGTAAAGCACACAATCCCTTCAAAGATCACATTTGGAGCTTCTTTGCTGCCTTTTCTTGGAAAAGTTTACCGACACATTGCTCTGAAAAATCACTTGATGAACTGGTGGACTATGAAGCACAATAATGAAGCAAAAAAAATCATGATTCAGTCCCTACCTATCTTGGAGGTTAACAGTCTAGTACAGTGAAGGTGAATTCTTAAAAAAATTATTTAACTCATATTTATACAATTCTTCCCCCCCCCCCTTTTACTTCATCTCTACTCAAGTTGTTTATACTGTATAACAATAATATAAAGAAAATGACACTAAAATACACGTAGAAAATGACTTCAGAAACCACCATCATAACAACAAATACGCACCCTGACAATCACGATGTCTCAGGTTGGAACTATTACAAGTTGGAACTTACTCAAGGGTGATGGGAACAAATGCAGACATCTTGATGGACGATACCATCAAAAAACATTATTACTAATACTTACTGATGCATAATACATTTATACAGGCAGCAGGACAAGTTTGAGTGTCTATTTATATGTTATCCGAGATATACATTTCATGGATTCATATGTTGCTTCCTCTTTATATTGACATTGCTACCTCCAGTTTCTCTGGTACCTTAAATGCTTTTTGTTTCAATCTTATCTACTTTGCAACAATAATAGCTTTATACAAGGCAGCAGGACATCTTATTTCTTTTTAAAGGAAAAATACAAACTCCAGCATGCTATTATTGCATAAATTTGTGGAAAACATGTCTTTTACTGTGTATTCTAGCAGATTGCAGATTAGTGAAGCATATGTATTAATCAAGAGCACATAGGATATGCTTGGAACATAAAAACAGGAATATACCTAAGCATATAAATTGAGTTGATAAGGATAAACAAAATGAGGAAGTTTCTTTCTTTATAAGAAGACACAATGAGACTGTTTAGGACTAAAATAATCACTTTTCTACAGAACATGCCTTCAGTTTTAATTGGATAGTTGTACAAAAGTTCATCAACTAAACTGATGTTTCATCTACTCAGGTTCAAAATCTTTCACAAGCCAATATCAGAAAGGGAAACTTATAAGACATATAATGATGACTAACGAACTAAAACAGTTTATGTTCCTAGCTATATAAAATGTCTAAAGTTATCATTTGATACTTGTACCAAAGTCTTTCAACTAAACTAACGTTTGATCCATCCATCCGTTATCAGGATTACAAGCTCACACCAAGTTGCAGGTAAGTGAACTCCAATTCTCAAAGTGGAAAAAGGGGAAGATGACACACATTAATCAAACTACTCCAAATTTACAAAAAGATAGAAACATGATGAATCAGGTGTCTACTCACAAGGCTAATAAGGACATAGTCCCTAAACCAGCTCCCTACACTATTATCCAATCATTTGCTGCTCGACTAAGACAAAATCAGGCTAAAAATGATATCCATATTGACCTTGCGACTTCTATTATCATTGCCAAGCAAGTACTGCCGGCTGGAGCCACAACTACACACACAAATCAGTAACAAATTCAAGAGAAGGCAAATGAGATATGAGATGAGCAGTGGCAAGTTTGAAAGAAGGAGAACTGCAGGCAGAACCAACACACTTTGGGAAGAAACAGTCAGGTAAGACACTTAACTCTACTATTTCTACAATAACTATAATGATCTTGTTGTGCAGGATCAAACCAATAGCCAAGAAGAACAAGAAAACCACCTTCACAATTTGATACATCAATAAAGGAAATACAGTAACAAACAAAATAAAGGATAATTTGAATGAAGAACAACTAGACAAAGTTGAGAAAAATATAGTTGAGAGGTTCAAGAAGAGAGAAAGAGAAAGAAAAGCCTCAAGTAACAAACAAAATACATCAACTATCACCAACCAAATATACAATAAAAGAGCAGCAACAAGCCAAAAACATAAAAAGAGAAAAAAATAAAAATTCAACCTAAAATAAATAATTAAATTATTTAACTCATATATATCCAATTCTTTTTCCCCCTTTTACTTCATCTCTACTCAAGTTGTTTGTACTGTATAACAAAATATAAAGAAAATGACACTAAAATACACATACAAAATGACTTCAGAAACAACCATCATAACAACAACCTGGATATGTGATTTTGCCAATAGTGTGAAAATAAGTTGAGGTTTAGTAACAGAAAGAAGTAAACATCTGAGATTTTGTGCAGTGAATTATAGGATTGCGTTGAATGAATCATTTGTTGGGGTGACAAAAGATGTGGAGAAAAGAACACAATAATCATAATTCTGGCAAATACATTCATACAACTTCCCATTAAACGACGATATTGAAACATCTAAAAGAGCATACAAGCTAGAACATGAGTACAATAAGACTATGAGACATATTGAGAGCATAACAGAGAAGTTCAAGTATTCCATAGTTGATACTACAATTCTACAATGTGCTTTGGAATAAGCTTAGAGGAGTTTATATTGAAAGTTAAAACAAGCTATTAACGATAGTTACTAACTCACTCAAATGCTTTCGAGTAGTAATTCCCTCTATCTCGGCTGATGAATATGCCTAGGGTTCACGATTTTCGACGCTTTCTTCCTATACTTTGAAATTTCAGCTGTACCTCTTGATTTGTTCCATTCCAACAACCCCAAAGTAATCAATTCCTTCTTATTCTCCTCTTCTAAACACAAAACAAAAATTCAGTCAATTGACAAGAAGAATGTTTTTAGTACTAGATTATTAGTAGAGTATCTACTTACTCTTGACGAAATATGTATTAGGGAGAAGAGAATCGTAGGTATCGCCAGCTTCAGCTTTTTAGTTTTCAGAGAAAGACGACTTAACTTCAGCTCAGTTCTTCAGAGAACTTCAGCTGGTACATTCAACATTCAAGAGAATAAAAAAATTACTGTCAAAGATAATCAGCCTATTTATACGTAATACAACTATGAGCTAGAGTCCTAAAAATCAACAAAATTCGTTTCAACAACACAAGAATATCAAAACCCTAAGTTAAAGTTTAAAATTTCAAAGATGCACAAGAATATCAGAACCCTAAAGCTAGAATTTAGACTTTTAAAGATAGAATGTCTTACCTGATAAACTCTATTCCAACAACCCTAAATCTTTAAGACGTGAGGCAAGTTCATCTGTGAAGCATTTTGTTCAATTTTCAACAAGAAATCTGATGGAACAACTCTTCAACAAGGAATCTGTGAGGAAATCGTGTTCTTCAGCTCTTCAATCTTCAACAAGGAATCTGCGAGATGAAAATGGTGTTCTTCAGTTCTTCGTCAGAGAAAGCGTATTGTTCTTCAGTTATTTAGCTGAAAATCTGTTCTTCAGCTGAAGTTTGACGGAAATTTGTGAGGGAAATCGTACATGTTCTTCAGTTCTTCTTGAGAGAAAAGCTAATTTCTTCAGTTCCTCAGCTGAAAATCGCATTCTTCACTTTAGTTTAAGGTAAATGGAAACGTCGATCAGCTGAAGTTTTAGGGAAATAGTACTTTATTTTTTCTTTAGCTGAAAATAACCTTTAATGTTTTATTTTTTTTGCCTAATAAAATTTGGAGGGAGAACAAGTTTTAATGTTAAAATGTTGGAGGGAATATAATATTTTAGTGAAAACACTAAGGCCACATTTGTAATGTGTTGTTTTTATAATTCTAAAAATAGGACACTTTAAAAGTGTGGCCATTTATATAAATAGTTGTTGCCAATTATAACAACACTTATAAAGTGTAGCTTCTACCATTAAAGAGTACACTTTAGAAGTGTTGCTAATATTATTGAAGCTAAAAGTTTAAAACTTGGGCTACGCTTTAAAAGCGTCCCCAAAAGTATTTTAGGCAACATTTTACAAGCGTTGTCCAGATTTAGTGTGGTCGTAGGCCTAAAATGGTGTAGTGCTAGTACAAGTGCACCACATGTATAATTAGGAGGTTGCAACATTTAGGAACTATCTCACTTCTTTCATATTCATTTCGTGCGATAAAGTTAATCTTTGTAAAGTTTCCTTCTAACTTGTGCTTGCGCGTGTCTTTCAGATCATGCCTCCACGAAGAGTTGTATGAGGTCATCCTGCTAGGAGGAAAGTTGAAGAGCAAGGGTGTCACGACCCAGACCGTCGTGATTGGCACCCATACTAACACTCCGTTGGGAGAACCACTACTATAACCCAAACCAAGCAACTAATCTAAAAACTAAGGCATTTAAGTATATGAAAGCAGAAATAAGCTAAAACTGAAGTTCCCATAAACTTCAACAAAAGATCTAACAACTAACAATGCGGAAGAAATAACCTAGAACCTGAAAGTCAATGTACCAAAACATCTAACAATGAACCAAGTCTAAACAAGAAGGGATACAACCCTATACAAATAAACTAACTAAAACAAATGTCTAGGTTCGAAAATGGTGGACATAGACGAAAGAGAATTCCATGGCAGCCCAGAAGAATTGGCTCACCCTCGAATACGAAGTGACAAACACTAATCTCCTAAGTGAGGTCTGTCAGTAGCCGCTTGAAGATGCTCTGTACTCAACAAAAAATAGAGCAAGTGCAGTATCAGTACACAACCACAGTGTACTGGTAGGATCACACCACTATCCCACTAAGTGCAACATAAGCAAGTCATGAAAACATTATAATCACATGCATATATATCAACATATACAATATTATCAACATTTACGAACAACAAGTAACTTCACATTTTATATCAAATCATCGGTCCTCTCATGGAACCCAAACCCAAACAGTTAGCATACCGGAACGTGGTATCTGATCCCATAATTATTCTGGAACGTGGCAACTGATCCCATACTTATGCCGAAATGTGGCAACCGATCCAAGTTAGTTATGCCAGAACGTGGCAACCGATCCATTCAACACACCACAATCACAATCACAAGTATATCATCAAGACCATATATGTAAGTCATGCTTTCATGGAAATCATCATTCATCTATCTCATTTACAACAAGTGTGATCAACATTGCAACATTCATGCATATACAAGTATCATAATGAATCAAGAACAAACATACAGCACACAATCATAGAATCACAAATATTACCTACCTCGAAACAAGCTTGAAACCCTAAGAAACTTGATCCTTCCTCTTTCCGGATTCGTTCTACTTGTTCTTGGTCTACAAACAATCATTGTAATACGGGAATCAATAACAATCACTAATTACATAAATTACTAACAATTCTATGAACCCTAGATCAAACCCATGAACCCAATTATCCAAATTAGGGTTGTTTCCACCATAGAATCTATAAAAAAAATCATCCCCCATCAACATTCACCCATTCTATTACGTTATACGAATCAAAAAACGGATTCGAGGAGTGAAAAGCTTACCTTAGCCTCAAGAATGGTGAAAAATGAGTTTGAGTCGCTTGGGGGGTCGTTCCTTAGCTCAAAAAGTCAAAAAGTGCATAATGAGGTCGTTTAGGGGATTATTAACGACTTTAATTTACGTCGGACCCGCCACAGTGGCCATAACCCCACCACAGTGGCCCCGCCAAAGCGGCAAAACCCAGCGCCAAAGCGGCATTCTCGAGACAAAAAGTTATTTCAAGAATCCCAAAATTCCCTTTTCACAACACACCTCTAACCCACGATGCTTAGTAAATTCCTTTTATGCTAAGATCGATTTCGGAATTTCTACTCACCTAAATTCAATTCTATAAAGTCGTGCGGAATCCTTAACGAGTTATCTAACTACTCATTTAATCAAAATCATAAATGATTCACCCGATTGTTACCAGATTTCCCTACACCTCAATGACTCTGATTTCTTCCAAATCTAGACAAGGTTGGGAAAATCCAAATACTACGAAAAAGTTTTTCGGCCCAAAATTTTGCCCCGTTGGCTTTTCTGTAACAATGGGAACAGGTCGTTACAAAGGATCCGGAAAACTTTATTGAGTAAATGTAGAAGGTGTTTGAGTTTATGCACGTTGCCGATGTTGAGCGAGTGGAACTAGTTTCCTATCAATTGAAGAGTGTTGCTAGGACTTGGTTTGACATGTGGAAGAAGAGTAGGGTTGAGGATGCACATGTAACATCTCGCAAATTGAAAGAACTATAAAGAGCTAGAATTAGAAAGAGTGAATTTTGGAAATAATAAAAATCTAGAAAATTGGTTAAGTTTGGATTTTGGTCAACTTCAAATGACCATAACTCCTAGATCAAGATGAGCTAGGTGTGTTTCTAGATATCATAGAAACGATCTTGGGATAATATTTCCAATGCCACCGAGTTTGCACGGTTCGAGTTTATATGAGTGAGTTATGCCCATTGGAAGTTCTGTTGTTCAAATAAGGAAATGTCCAATCCGGATTTTAGAAGGGTAGTTTGGTCTTTTCCTTATCCTTTTATTTTAATTTATTTTTGGTAGTTACTTAGGGGTCTAAACTGAACTTGGTTAGTTTACGCTTAGGAGAAATTGGGTTAGGGTTTTTAGAGAAGAGAAAAGAAGAGGAAAAGAGAAGGAGAAGCAAGGAAATCGTCAAGTTCTTGAAGCTAAGATCGTGGATTTCGTCAAGGGGTGATCCCTACGAGGTATGTGAGTTCACACAACATTGGGTTCGTTCACCCACGTACCAAACATGTTTTATTCAGTGTAATTTTGTCCTAAAAAGATTGAGAAATTGATATTCTTGAGTTATATTCTTGAATTGCTTTCGTTCTTAAATTTGGGATGAGATTGAGGAGTTCTTGAGAGTTTAAGATTGATTATTCGAGTTGCTTTTAGTTAGATTCTTGTGTATATGTTGTGGGTACCTGAATCTAAAGAGAATTGGAGAAAAAGAATCGAATTTAGGCAATTTGGGGTAAGAAAATGAAGAAGGAACAAGTCGGCAGAATCTGGGTACCA
The DNA here is from genome assembly GCF_900185275.1 of Solanum verrucosum. NCBI lineage: Eukaryota > Viridiplantae > Streptophyta > Magnoliopsida > Solanales > Solanaceae > Solanum > Solanum verrucosum. The sequence goes on along the minus strand of NW_026020069.1, from coordinate 395,592 downwards.
GGTCCGCGTCGCGGACCTGTTCCTCAGAATTGACAATTTGTTCTTCGCGTCGCGGAGCGATCACGGACCGTTCTGCCTCAAAAGTTATTTTTGTGACCAAAGTTGAAATACATCTCCGCGTCGCGAACAAGCTTTCAGACAGTGAATTCTTGATATTTTCTCATGTTTAGCTATCTAAAATCATTCCTAAACATCATGAGATCTTTCCTATCACAAAACTCAATCCTTTAATCCATAATTCAATTCAAGGAAAGTTAAGAGTCAAGTCAAGAGAAGTAAAGAGTCAAGTCAAGAGAGGTTAAGAGCCAAGTTAAGAGAAGTTCATAGAGTCTTCCAAAGGTCTTTTACAAATGGTTTAACTTTGTTTTAAGACTTGAGTTTTGAGTTCAGTAAATAGTAAAGTTGAAGTTCATTTCTTCAAAAGTATATGGGTACTATGTATTCCCAAAGAGTTTAAAAAAAAATTTCACATTTGAACAAGTAAGGAAACTTTGATTTCCAAAAGAGCCTTTGAGCTAGTTTTCAGTTAAAGAGAAAATGTTTTCACATTTGAGCAAGAAAGGAAACTTTGATTTGCAAAAGAGACTTTGAGCTAGTTTTCAGAAAAGAGTAAATGCTTTCACAGATAAGCAAGAAGGGAAACGGAGATTCCCAAGATAGCCTTTGAGCTAAGTTTTGAGCAATTATCTCACACCATAGAAAGAAGTTATGTTTTTAAAATATAAAGAGCTAGTATATTTTAGGAGTAGTATTGTGCACCGATATGGGGGAGAGTTCAGAGAACTTCGAACCTCCATAAACCATGTTTTTAGATGATTCCTTTAGTGCTTTTTAGCATAGACTAGTGGATCCACTCAGTAGTTCAGGTTCTATACCCCTCGGTAAGGTATAGGAAGGCCCTGGAAGCATGAGGCTAAATGATGTATCATCACGACAGCTCTTAAGTGATGGTTTTCGGTTAGAGAAACTCCCACAGTAGTACTTTGTATTTTTATATACATCAGAAATATTTGTATTTTCATATACAAATAGAGTTCATATTGAATCTTTGCATACATACAAAGTTATTATTGTATTTCTAAATACACAGAGTTGAAACCATGTTTTAAAGCTTTTCTTTATACTACATTTATATACACTGCTTTATATTGAAATCAGTTCAGTTGAGTTGAATTGATCCAGGTAAGTTCTTCAAATCCTTTCATACTTATATCTTGTTTTAGAATTCCCCTCGCATACTCGTACATTCAATGTACTGATGTCATTTGGCATGCCTCTTATTATGATGCGGAAACAGGTAACCAGGATCAGCTTCCAGTGTATCGTTAATCCACTGGAGCACTCAGAGTCAATTGGTGAGCCTCTTCGCCTTCTGGAGGATCCATTTGGTTATGTTTTGTTTTATTGCTTGCTTATTTCAGTTGTTAGGATGATTGGGGGTCTTGTCCCGACATCCCTCAAAGCTTCGAGGCTTCATAGATAAAGTTAGTTGATCTTAGTTCATGAGTCTTTAGTTTCCTTTTTAGTTAAGTTGAGACTTGAGTTGCCACTTTGGCAGTGAATGTTATTTATTACATTCTTAGTTATTTATTGAGCAGTTCAGTGTGCTATTTTAAAAGTATTTATCTTGAGTAAAGTCTTCCGTTAAGTAAGAAAGCTAGGCCAAGGGTTCGCTTGGGGCCAGCAATAATTCTCGAGTGCCAGTCCCACCCAAGGTTTAGGATCAGGGCGTGACAACACCAGTTTTGAGTTTGATTGTGGTTGAGAAAGCTTTCTTGGGGCATTTCTTTACCCGTGAGCTAAGAGAAGCCAATGTATAGGAATTCCTTACCCTTAAGCAAGAACTTATGAGTGTTCATGAGTATAGTTTGAAGTTCACCCAACTTTCCCAATATGCTCTGAAAATGGTTGCTAATATGAAGAGCAAGATGACTATGTTTGTTGATGGGTTGTCTCGTCTGTCATGTAAGGAGGGCAAGGCAACGATTCTTATAGGGGACATGGACATATCGAGACTTATGGTTTATGTGCACCAGGTTTAGAAAGAGAATCTGAGGGATAGAGAAGAATTTTAAAACAAGAAAACTAAGACATGGAATGAGTCCGGGCAGCAAAAGAGTAATGTGAACCGGTCTTCCTTTCAACTTAAGAAAAAGGGAATTGCTCTATGATCTGCTAGTGCACCTAGACCAAGGAACAAAGGTTAGTATACTGGTCAGAATTTGCAGAATTTCAAAGCTAGACCTACTGAGTCTCAGGGTAGTGTGGCACAAGGAGGTAATTGGGCTCCTACATATGCTATGTGTTGTAGGAACCACCCAGGCGAGTGTTGTGACGGCACTACTGGTTGTTTCAAGTGTGGTCAAGATGGTCACTTCATGGAAGGTAGAACCCAATCTTCTTCAGTTGCTCCACCAGACAGGGTTGCACCTAGAAGAGCTACTTCAGGGACTGGCAGAAGTGCGAACTGCCTATATGCTATCACTACTCGTTAAGAGCAAGAGAATTCTCCAGATGTTGTCAATGGTATGATCAAAGTCTTTACTTTTGATGTTTACGCTTTGCTAGATCCAGGGGCAAATCTATATTTTGTGACTCCATATGTTGCAATGAATTTTGATGTTCTTCATGAGAAACTTCTTGAGCCCTTCAGTGTTTATACACCTGTTGGTGAGTCGATTCTAGCTGAGAGAGTCTATCAGGATTATGTTAATTCTGTTAATCACAAGAGCACCATGGGTGATTTAGTTGAGTTAAACATGGTAGATTTTGATGTTATTTTGGGTATGCGTTGGCTTCATGCCTGTTATGCCTTCATTGTTTGTAGAACTCGAGTTGTTAAGTTCCAAATTCCTAATCTGCCAGTTATAAAGTGGAGTAGCAGTTCAGTAGTGCCGAAGGGTCGTTTCATTTTATACCTTAAGGCCAAAAAGTTAGTTTCCAAGGGGTGTGTCTATCACTTAGTTAGAGTTAATGATTCAAGTGTTGAGAAACCTCATATTTAGTCAGTTCCAGTTGTGAGTGAATTTCCAAAGGTCTTTCCAGACGATCTTCCCGGAGTACCTCCTAAGAGAGAAATAGAGTTCGGTATAGATCTTCTTCCCAATACTCGTCCTATATCTATTTCGCCATATAGGATGGCACCAGCAGAGTTAAAAGAGCTAAAAGAGCAGTTGAAAGATCTCCTAGAGAAAGGCTTTATTGGACCAAGTGTCTCACTTTGAGGAGCTTTGGTCTTATTTATGAGGAATACGGATTGTTCTGTTAGATTATGTATAGTCTACCGTCAGTTGAACAAGGTTACTATCAAGTATAAGTATCCTCTTCCGAGAAGTAAATATCTCTTCAATCAACATCAAGGTGCCACTTGTTTCTCCAAGATAGACCTCAGATCTGGCTACCACCAGTTAAGAGTAAGGGAATGTGATATTCCAAAGATAGCTTTCAGAACCCATTATGGTCATTATGAGTTTTTGGTTATGTCGTTCGGTTTAACCAATATACCATCAGCATTGATGGACCTTATGAATAGAGTATTCAAGCCTTATTTATATATTTTTGTTATCGTGTTCATTGATGACATTCTAATTTATTCAAGGAATGAGGAAGATCATGCTAGCCATCTCAGAATAGTTCTCCAAACTCTAAAGGATATAGAGTAATATACTAAGTTCTCTAAATGTGAGTTTTCGTTTGAGTCTCTAGCATTCTTAGGCCACATTATTTCAGGTGATGGAAATAGAGTTGATACCCAGAAAATAGAAGGAGTGCAGATTGGCGAATACCCACATCTCCAACTGATATTATGAGTTTATTGGGGTTGGCTGGACATTATAGAAGGTTCATATAGGGGTTCTCATCTATTTCCTCCCCTTTGACCAAGTTGACTAAGAAAAAAGTGAAGTTTCAATGGTCTGAAGCTTGTGATAAAAGCTTTCAGGAATTGAAAATTAGGTTGACTACTGCCCCAGTATTGACCTTACTAGAGAGTACGCAAGGCTTTGATATATATTGTGATGTGTCCAGAGTTTGTTAAGGTTGTGTGTAATGCAGAATGGTAAAATTATAGCTTATGCCTCCAAAGAACTGAATGTTCACGAGAAGAATTATCCAACCCACGATCTATTATTGGTTGTCATATTATTTTCTTTAAAATTTGGCGCCATTATCTTTATGGTGTTCATGTTGATCTGTTCACTGATCACAAAAGTCTTCGGTATGTTTTTAGTTAGAAAGAGCTAAATCTTCGACATATGAGGTTATTAGAGTTACTCAAGGATTATGACATGAGTATTTTATACCACCCATATAAGACTAATGTTGTTGTTGATGCCTTGAGCAGGTTGTCTATGTGTAGTGCCGCCCATGTTGAGGAAGAAAGACAGAGTCAGCCAAAGATGTGCACCGGCTTGCCGGGTTAGGAGTTCGACCAATGGATTCCATAGAAGGAGAACTGGTGGTGATAAATGGGCCTGAATCATCATTAGTGTCTGAAGTTAAAGAGAAACAAGACCAACATTCTATTTTTCTTGAATTGAGGGCAAATGTTCATAAGCAAAATGTGATTGCTTTTGAACAAGGAGGAGATGGGGTATCGAGGTATCAAGGTAGGTTGTGTGTACCAAGGGTTGATGAACTCCAAGAGAGGATTATGGAGGAAGCTCATATCTCCAGATATTCCATTCATCTGAGTTCCACAAATATGTATCGTGATTTGAGAGAAGTATATTGGTGGAATAGTATGAATAAGGATATTGCTGAGGTCGTTGCTAAATGCCCGAATTGTCAACAAGTTAAAGTAGAGCATCAAAGGCCTAGTGGTATGACTCAGAATATAGATATTTCGTAGTAGAAGTGGGAGATAATCACTTTATTACTGGTTTGTCACGGTCTCGCAAGCAACATGATTCCATTTGGGTGATTGTTGATCGAATGACAAAATCAACCTACTTTTTGCCAGTAAAGTCTACTCATTTAGCGAAAGATTATGCCAGGTTATATATTCAAGAGGTAGTAAGACTTCATGGAGTTCAAGTTTCCATTATTTCAAATAGAGGTGCACAATTTACTGCACAATTTTGAAAGTCATTCCAGAAAGGTTTGGGTTCAAAAGTGAACTTGAGTACTATTTTTCATCCTCAGACATATGGTCAAGCAAAGTTCACTATTCAGACCTTAGAAGATATGTTGAGGGCGTGAGTGATTTATTTCAAGAGTAATTGGGATGATCACCTACCCCTCATTGAGTTTGCGTGTAACAATAGTTATCACTCTAGAATCCACATGGCTCCTTATGAAGCTCTTTATGGGAGGTGATGCAGATCTCCAATTGGACGGTTTAAGGTTGGTGAAGCTAGGTTGATAGGACCAGACTTAGTTCATCAAGTTATGGAGAAGGTGAAAGTTATTCAAGAGAGGTTGAAAATAGCGCAGAGTCATCAGAAATCCTACACTAATGTTAGGAGAAGGGAGTTAGAGTTTGAAGTAGATGATTGGGTATACTTGAAAATTTCAACCATGAAGTGTGCTATGATATTTGGTAAGAAGGGAAAGCTTAGCCCCCGGTATATTGGCCCTTATAGAATATCCAAAAGGATTGGTAATGTAGTTTATGAGTTGGAGCTACCACAAAAGTTAGCAACGGTCCATCTAGTATTTCATATTTCCATGTTGAAGAAGTGCATGGGAGATTCTTCACTTATCATACCTACTGAAGATATTGGTATCAAGGATAGCTTATCTATGAGGAGATTATTATTCAAATATTAGACTGCAAGGTTCGCAAGTTGAGAACCAAGGAATTAGCATCAGTCAAAGTTCTTCGGAGAAATCAGTTTGTTGAGGAAGCTACTTGGGAAGTTGAGGAGGACATGAAGAAGAGATATCCACATCTTTTTAAGCCCAGAGAAATTCCAGATCAAGGTACTAATTCTCTTTTAATACTCTTTTATTGATACACTGCATGTGTTAGATTTGCTTGTTGGGTGTTTGAGCTTAATGTTAGATGTTACGCCCTAAGCATGTATGAGTAATCTCATTCGAGGATGAATGTTCCTGAGGGGGAGATATTGTAACACCTCGCTATTCGAAGGAACTAGAAAGAACTAGAATTTGAAAGAAACCATATTTGGAAATAATCTAATTTGGAAAGTTTGATAAGTTGATCTAAGTTTGAGTTTTGGGTCATCTTCAAACGAGTATGACTCCTAACACAGGATGAGTTATGTGGGTTACAAGATACCGTAGGAAATATCTTTGAAGTATCTTTTCAAAGCCACCGAGTTTGCTCATTTTCGAGTTCATATGAGTGAGATATGCCCATTGGAAGTCAGGCTGTCTAGATAAGGAAAGTCAATCGGATTTTAGAAGGGTATTATGGTCTTTTCAATACCCAATTAATTAAATTCGTTTTTGGTAATTAATTTGGGGTCTACATTGAATCATTTCAGTTTACGCTTCATAAAATTAAGTTAGGGTTTTGAGAGAGGAGAAAAGAAGAGGAGAAGAAGCAAGGATTCATCGCGTTCTTGAAGTTAAGCTTACGGATATAACCAATATACCATCATCTATGAGTTAGATCACATAGCGTTGGGGTCATTCACCCACAGGCCAATCATTATTTGATTCCGTGAAATTTTATTCTTGAAAGTATAGAAATTGAGTTCTTGATGGATTTTGTCGAAGTTACTATAGGGTTCTTGATTGTTGATGTTGTTGAGAAGTTCTTGAGTTAAATTCATGAAATTTGATATTGTTTTGAATGGATTCTCATTACCTCAGTTGTGTATGCGAATTCTAAGCGTTTGGAGAAGAAACCAATTGAATCCAGAGGTAGAGTTTAAAAATGAGAAAGAAACTTCGTAAAAAACCTGGTGAAGGGGACTGGGACGCCGTGCCACTCAGAGTGCCACAAATAAACTTATGTAGTTTGGGCTCTGAGGCGCCGCGCCACTCAAAGCGCCCCAACCTAGTTTCTGAAGTTTGCCCTCTGATGCCTGGCGCCATTCAGATCGCTAGGGTCGCCAGGTCTCCTACCCTTTCCCACTTCTCTCTGTTTGAGTTCCCTTGAATCGTACATTTGTTTCCTAGTTTATTTCTACACTAGAAGGTACGTATAAACATCATCATATCATCATGAGATCATGACCCTTGAATCCATAAATCAAATTTAAGGTAGAGCTAAGAGTCAAGTCAAGAGAGTTCTTAGAATCTTTTCAAAGTCTATTACATTCATTTTAAACTTTTTTTTAAAAGACATAAGCATTGAGTTGAGAAAGAGTATAGCCGAGTTCATTTCTTTAAAAATGATGTATGTGGACTAAGTACTCCCAAAGAGTAAATGTTTTCACATTTAAGATGAGAGGAAACACTAATTTCCAAATGAGTTTTCATGAGTAGTTTTTAGTTCCATCTATTTTAAAGGATAAGATTTTTGAGTAATAACCTTAAATCACACAGAAAGTGTTATGTTTATAAACATATGAGCTACGTATTTTGAGTATTATTGAGCATTGATATGGGGACGAATCCATAATAACTCAAGTCCCCATAAACCATGTAGCCAACGTGGGTAGAAAGGGTCAGAATTTTTAGATGATTCCTTAATGCTTTTTTGCATAGACTAGTGGATCCACTTAGTTGAGGCGTTCTATATCCCGACAAGTTGTAGGACAGTTCTGGCAGCGTGGGTGAGACATTGTATCATCACATTGCTCATAGTGATGGTTGTTGGTTAGAGAAACTTCCATGGAAATATGTTACTTTATTATATATGTATATTGACTTGTTACGTACTGTTTTAAATGATTTATATTAAATCCACCTTTACTGTTGTTTAATTCTGCATTTGAGTTGAGTATTGAAGAGTTGAGTACAGTCGAGGTAAGTGTTCTTTAAAAATTTAGTTCAAGCTTATGTCGTGTTTAGTTTTCCCCTCGCATGCTTGTACATTCAATGTACTAATTCCACTTGGCCTGCATTATTTTATGATGCATATACAGGTAACCAGAATCACCATCTAGCGCCTCGTCAATCCAGTTGAGCACTCAGAGTTTGTTGGTGAGCCTACTTGCTTTTCGGAGGATCCCTTTTTGCATTGTTTTTAGTATTTTAGTTTTTAGGATGATCGGGGGTCTTGTCCCGACGTTCCTCATTTCTTTAGAGGCTTCATAGATGGAAAGCTATAATTCGTTAGTCTTTCCATTCTCAATTGTTTATGTTAAAACTTGAGTTGCCATTTTGGCCAGATGAATATTTATTTCAAGGCATTCTAAGTTATTGCATGAGTATCTTTTGAGACTGTTTATTATTGAATAAGTCTTCCGCTATGAGTTAAGTCAGGCCAAGGATTCGCTTTGGGCCAACAAAGGTTCTCGAGTGTCAGTCCCGCCCAGGGTGTAGTCTCGGGGCGTGACATAATCCTTCATTTTGGCTCTTCACAATGAACTACTTCTAAGCATACTTAAGCCCTATATAATCCTTCATTTTGGCTCCTCACAATGAACTACTTCTACATCCTTTTTCCCATTTTGACATATTGCACAAGAAAGAAAAAACCAAACCCTTGCTTGCAATGGCCACTTATAGTATAATCACAAATGAAACATAACCTATGCTTGGTGAGGAAAAACAATTGAATTTTCATGTATCCCATGTGAAAAATGATTCCAACATTCTCATACAATATATATGTTCGGATGGCGAGAAGCCTTGTGTTGTAGCACAAGAACTTCATGTTCCCCTTATTGACTCAAGGGGTTTCTTTTCTGCTGACCTTGTTGCCGCCCAACAAGCATCTAGGCTTGTTGGTGAAGCGTGTAGGAGTCATGATTTCTTTCTTGTAGTGAACCACAAAGTTGATTCTAATCTCATCTCTAATGCTCATCGTTACATGGACATGTTCTTTGGCATACCTCTTTGTGAAAAGAAAAAAGCTCAAAGGAAAATTGGTGAACATTGTGGTTATGCCAGCAGCTTTACTGGAAGGTTTTCTTCAAAACTTCCTTGGAAAGAGACACTCTTTACGATACTCTGCTCAAGAAGGCTCATCTCACATAGTTGAGGAGTATTTCCAAAGAACATTGGGTGAAAGTTTTAAAAATCTCGGGCAAGGACAATCGAATATCTTTCCTAGCAAACTCGGCACGAAATCAGCCATGTGAAACCCATAACCTAGCAGCCTAAATGATCACGTCGTCATCTCCTTTTTCCCCCTTTTCGTGCAGTCGCAGGCCTGCTCAACAGTCCCATCCTTTTTCTTGAAAAGGAGTAAAGGAATTCAAATTTGAACTCCCCTCTCCCAATCGACCTTAGTTTTTCGGTCTATATAAAGCTTTCATCCTCACTGTTTTAAGGCAACAGCTCACCTCTTAAGAAGAGGATTTTGGACATAAAATAATAAAAACAACAAATCCTAAAGGAGGGAAAGATACAAAAAAAAAACTCTCACAGTCCTTGGTTTATCGGCAACCTGAGGTTTGTCTTTTTTTTTTGTGTGTTTTGCAGAACCGAATTCGTATTGGTGTAAAAGCTTCACGGTCAAGGTCATTTTCCTAGTCTCTCTACCAGGAAAATGGTAATTTCTCCCCCATTTAGTTTCTCTCTGTTATGCTCGTCTTCAATCTAAGCATTATAATTTAGTTTATCATAGTTTCTATTTCAGTATGTTTGAGTATAAATGAGAATAAGATTATGCGTCTTGTTTTGATCAATACAATTCTATAATTAAATTGTTGGTCGTATTGTACTCGATTTGTTGCCTGCGGATTATAGTTCAGTTTTGAGTTTTCGATTAGACCTTATTTGTCATCTTTTCTTGTTCGATTCTTGCTTGAGGTTGAGCAGTAGTGTTTGTTCTTATTTATTGTTAGTTTCAGCATATTAGTATGATTTGAATCCGTTCCTCTCAAACTTAAGGTCGTATTGAAGTTGTGGACAACGGTTCATCGTTTACGGGTCATCTGTTAGTTTGAGATGATGTATTCTGTTGTGTTTCTTGTCCTTGGCATGAGTTGAAAACTGTGTTTTATTTAGTGGTTTGATTATTTAAAATAGGTTTTTCAGGGCATATTGTTGCTACCTCGAATTAGACCTCGTTTCTCTGTTTAGATGCAGCGTGATCATTATTTTAACTACTTAGTAGAAAAGTTTGAATTTGAACCAAGTTCTATGAGATATGATGTAGTTTACTCTCTTCTTTTTCAAATGCCTTGATCATGTACCGTACTGTATCATTGTCATTATGTACCTGATCTTGTGTTTATTTTGTTAAAATTTTGAAGTTTTGTCAAGCTTTGTGAAGTTCTAAGCATGAAATGGGTTAACAAACTGACTAATCCAAGTTTTGTTGCTCCTCTTTTCTTTGTTCGAGTTTATTTTATCTCTAGCATGGTTAGTGTCATGTTTTGTTGTTTCTCATCTTAAATCTTCCTACTTGAATCCTTGTCGAATTCATTTTGCCATTGTTTTGCTCTCTTTTCAAAATCAAGTCATTCATTTTATTTGCTACTAGCTGGCATCATTTTCATTTAGGCGTAGGATTTCAAAATTAACTAACATGATATGATTGAAGAAGTTGGGCATTTAAAAGATCCATATGAAATGATTTTTGTTCTTTACATTACTATTAAAATCTCTCTTTTGGAGTATTCTTGATCGCTGGTAGATTTTCTTTGCATTAGTTTTAAAATATTTGCTTAGTTCATTTCTAAGAGGGCATGCCTTCCTCAAATGACTTCTTTTGCACTTGTTGTTGAAAGATGTGTACTCCATGATTAGCCATTAAGTTAATTTGGTTTCCTGTTGCTTTTACTTCATTTTCATGTAGTTAATTTATTTATTTTTTAGTCAAGAAAGCTTCCTTAATTAGTTAGCATTTTTTTAGTTGCCACAATTATCTCTCTTTTTGGATACATGATCACAACCCTTTTTTTCTAGAAGTGTATTAGTTTGTAACTATGCTCTTATCTCTTAAAGTAATTTGTGTGTTTATCTCTGTCATGAGTAAATCCTTTGATCATATGTTTGTTGGAAGCTTTACCCTTTCTTGTTTTTTTCCTAATTCTTTTCTTTTTCTTTGTGTGCATGTAAATTCCATCTGAGTCCATTGTGGACTCCCTCCCTCCTTGCATATCTAGTTGGGCCATGGAGGCCCAATTTCCCGTCTTTTATCGAGTCAAGCCTTGACTATCGTTGGGAAGTTGAAAGCTAGAATACATGAATTGCAAGCTAGTATACAGAAATTCCAAGGGGAAAATGGGTCAAAAGCCCACGGAGTGAAGCTCAAAGGAGCTATTTGGCAACAGGTGAACTCTAAGTCTAAAATGCCATAATTGGTAGATGATGGCTATTTGCCCAAGCGTTTTATCACTTTATTTTAATATTGTTTCTCGTCTATTTTCTTGTGAAATATATTATTTTGACTTAACTTAACTTTAATAACTTAATTAAATTCTCCAAATGATTAACTATATTCTATATGTTAGTTTATTTTTATTAAATTTCAATTTTAATCAACTCTTAATACTTTTAATGAAATCTTTAGTAAAAAAAATTTATTTTATTTTTCAAATGGTTCAAATTATTATTTCTAAAAATGATTCAAATAAATTCTAATTTAAGTCTAATAACTTTTTATTTAATTCAAATATTTCAGTTAAGGTCCCCTTTTCTTAAAAATAAAAAAATTATTCTTTGCTTAACTATTTTTTTAGTTAGTATTGTAAATCATTTTTATAATCATTTATCTAAACAATAGTTAAAAATAAATTTAATCTAAGTCGTAGGATAACCGTATGTTAGCGGAAACTTTAAATGTTTTAAAAACCTTCTTTAAGTGTAAATGAGAACCTCATGCCCTTTTTCTCTAAATTTTTAAAGACTTAAAATAAGTTTTCTTAATTTCTTTATAAAATTAAGTAACGACTCTTTTCTAAGTATTTTTCTCAAATCGTTTTATATTTAGAACATTTCAAAATGTGATTTTTCTAAAGATAGTAAAATTACGGCATAACAATATTATTTTGGCAAAGATAAAGAAAGTTCATGAAAACTTTAAAATTCGAAATCGTTTTCAATCTTAGAACAATGGTCTTTTAGTTTTTCAATTTAGTAAGTTATATATTTTTTTCTTACTTTTTGGAAGCTAAACATAACTAAGTACTTATGTCTCATGTTTTTAATGGATGATATACGATAAATTTGATTTTTATTGATATTTAATGTAGTATTTGAATCCTTTTTTATTGTAACTGCATTATTTAGTTCATAATATAATTATTAATCTATATTGTCCAGTTTCCTATGCTATGTTCACTGGATAGTTTGCCCATCCTTGTAATATTAATAAAGCATATTTGTGTATGTACTAACAACATAAAGCATACCGACATACATACAAAATTTTATTATGCTTTATTTATGATGTGATATATGTTTCAAATTTATTATCTTAATTTTCAAACTTGTGTGCTTTCTATGTGAATACACCAATATGCATATATATGTCTGTACTCATATAACTTTAGGTAAACACGTGCATGTAAATCGTTATAAGGGTGTAATATCTGATAACAATGTATAGTCTCTTATTCCAAAATATTTCAAAGTTTTTCTTGTCACATTTCTTTAAGTAAATCTTGTATTCCAAAAAATGCCCTTAAATTTTAGGCAAATTTAGTGGAGTATGATTTTAGAATAATATTTTTTTTCTAAAATTCGAGTATCCTTCTAGGTTATTTTTCTCTACAAAATATACTAAAAGTTATCATTTGGTGTCTGGAAAATCAAAAGATGGTGTGTTTTGTGGGGCTTTAGAAGTTTTTTATTATAATTTGTTCATGATGGCTGTCTAGAAATTGAAACTTGGAATTATGACATCATTCGTAGAGAGATTTAAGATTTAAGATTTAGACTTGATAAGTTTAACCTTTAAGTCTTTAAGATTCTTAATGCTAATCTCATTGTACATTTGAAACTATGTGTTCACAACTAGATATAATTTTTGCACTTTTAATAGTTTTAGTTGTTTTTCACGTATGTATTTGTGTTTCATATTGAAAATACTGGGTTTAGTTGGACCTATAGAACATATGCACTATCTCTCTGATAACATGTCATTAGAAATTATTTATTTTAAACTGCAACTAAACAGGAAGATTTAGCTAGTGTCAGCAAACAATGTCAAAACTAACCATCAGGGAACCCCAATGAGTAGAAGCTCTAATGTTACTACTAATTCTCCCACTGATAGAAATGGCCATCAACTGGTGGGCTTGCCAAGTAGATCAAATTTAGAGAAGTAGATACGTAAGAAAAATGAGAAGAGAAGATAACTAGAGAATCATCCTGATGGGGTATATCTTAAGTTATCGTATTTTGAACTTGATAAAATCCTTGGATTTCTCTTAACTTTATGTGACATGTTTTGTATATATAGAAAATTCCGAGATGAGAAACTTAGGTGAGATAGATTTGGATAGTTCTACAGTTTAAAACTGTAGGAGAGATGATGTAAGTTATGATGATGATCCCATTGGGGGAACTTTTTTATCAATCCACGGGATAAGAAAAGGTTAGTGATATATATATAAATAGAAGCAGCAAAAGATCGATTCTTTGAAAGATTTGGCTTTAGCAAAAAATTTGGAAAGCCATTCTTTGGATGTGACATTAAAGACTCCCTTAAGAGGAAATAGAGTGAATGCTAGAATCCTAAGACACAACCTCCCCCCCCCCCCCCCCCCGATATTATAGATGAGATATGTGATGACACAATTAGAAAGAAAAGAAAGCAAGGTCTCCAATTCCATGGAAAAAGACTTCAGCTAAAGCAGAGCTAGCGAAGGGACCGATGGAAAAGGGAGAACGAGTTTGACAAGATCTAGATTACAATGTGTCTCAGTATAGTGCAGATGCTGATCAAGATTTTTCAAAAAGGAATTTGTCTACTTTGCAACCTTTTGTTGCAGCCACTTCAACCTCTTCTAAAGTGCCTTGTTCACATAAGAATTGACTAAAAATAGAAATTAGCGATCGATAAATTTTATAGCTAAACAACAAAATCCATTTCTAATCTTATTTAGTCACAAATTATTATTAAATTTTGTTACCTACGAACAATTTAACAAAGGTTAACGACAAAGTTTGTTGCTAATTCGAACTATATACAATGGAACCAATACCAGAACCTGGAACTCACGAGTACAAAGTTGTCTAATGTGAACAAATACAAGTCCCATTAGTGGAAAAAAAGTCATCTCAATGGCAAAAGACTAGCTAACATATATAGAGAAGAAGAAAGGCTACTCCAGAATCTTCATCATCTGCACTATGTTGTGATACAGTGCAATCTAGATCTTGTCCGGCTCGCTCTCTCTCTTCTTACCTCTACCTTTTCCATCAGTCCCTTCACTAGTTCTGCTTTTACTGAAGTCTTTTCCCATGGCATTGGAAACCTTTGCCTTCTTCTTTTTAATAAGACCATTATAACATATCTCTTCTATAATATCTGGGGCTTGGTTGTTTCTTAGGGTTCTGACATTCACTCCATTTCCTCTTAATTAAGGGAGTCTTTAATATCACATCCAATGAATGACTTTCTTGATTTTTTGCTAAAGTCAAATTATTCAATGAATGAACCTTTGGTTGCTTGTGTTTATATTTATCTCTTACTTTTTATGATCTAGTGTGTAGAAATCTTACATTGTTATCAATACCAAGCAACCTATTCAAGCATTCTTCGATTTTCTTGGAGTTTTTTATTCTTTGCAACTTGAATTCCTTCACCTCCAACATATTTTTTCTTAAAATAATTCCAAATTTCTTTTGGTGATGCAAGAAATATAATTCTCTTTAAAATAGTTGTTGAGACAACAACAAATAGAGTTGCTTTCGTCGTGGACTTCATGATTTTCTATTCCTTGTGACTCTTGATTTGCGCTATGGTGGGATTATTTTGTAACGGATTAATTTCATAATCCTCTTGCACGGCTTCCTTCCTAAAGATCAAGGGCCCCCAAGTAATTTTCTGTTCTCCCAACTCATAATTGGTAATTTTCATTACTAAAAACAACATGAGTTATTCATGAAAACTATTTTTGAAATCCATCTCTTCACTCAAAGGTCCCTTCGAAAAACTAGCTCTAGATCCACCTATCAATTTTTGAAAGAAAAGAAATGCAGGAAAATAACAATGCAAGAAAAGCTGAAGGATAAATTATGTGTTGCACTACAAAACTTTATATTATTGACTAACAAAAGACATGTATTTACTGACTAAAAACTAAACTGAAATAGAAATCAACTCCTAAATACTAGGTGTCTAAATAAAATCATTGCAACACCAATTTTTGTAGTTCTAAATCAATGATTCAACATATATACAAAATATTCCAAGGCCTTCAATGTTGAACCTCATATGTATAGCTCTTAAGCTTCTACATTATTGTCTTGAAGCCACATCAAGAGAGCTTGAAGAGTATTTGTATCAACTCTGTGATGCTTTTAAGTAAACTCAAGGAGAGCAGGCAATGTGAAGTCAAGATATAGTCAAGGGTTGTTGTAGTCCACCAATTCAGTTGGTGGACTCACCACTTTATCTTTGTCTTGACAAAGAAAGAAAGCAAGTGATTTTCTAGGAGTCTTGTTGTTAACCATTGCTCTATGCAAGCAAATTTTGTATCTACGATTCGATACGGCCGGCAAAAGGACAAAAACCAAGTATGTTATATTCAAGTTGTAAGTCTAATAATTCATGATGTATATCATTGTGCGTCATATGGAAAGATCTTGTAATGTTTTTCACCAAAAAATGTATTATTTGCTTAACAGATTATGTTTATATTATTTGTATGTAATACATAATACATTAGCTTATTATATAGTTCTAGTTTGTAAATTTACTTACCATAAATGTGTTGCCTATGTTAACCACAAAAGCATTGAAATTTTGATGGATGGAGTACCATTCGTTGTCCACAAGAACCTGAAGTCCACTAACAGAATCTTGATGGAGAACGGTTAATGATGTTGGATCATAGTGAGGCTCGGTTCCTAAGGCGAGCTCTGGTTTCTAGCACGGGGGATAATAGTTGAGTCTCATTATGGATTAATTATCTTTGAAAAACTCTTTAAAAGGGCTCTTCTGTACATCTAGGCTCATCCCTAAAAGTTCCATGATCCTTTGAGAAAGTATGCTCATGGACTTGCAATAATCTTGAAAAACATTCCTGTGTAATTAAAGGGAAAAAAGGTTAATTCATTTACATAATCAAAAAATAGAAAAATAGATACTCATTTTCTTTCAAAAAAAATTTCCAATTTTGATTTGATATAAAGTTTAAAAAATTAAAGAAAGACTTTTGAATTGAGTAGTCTTAGACAAAACATATATATAAAATGTACAACAATGTCCTTTGGAAATACTCCTCAACTATGTGAGATGAACCTTATTTAGAAGAGTATCGTAAAGAGAGTCTCTTTCCAAGGAAGCTTCGAAGAAAACCTTCCATTAAAGCTAGTGGCATAACCACAATGTTCACCAATTTTCCTTTGAGACTATTGCTTTTCACAGAGAGGCATGCCAAAGAACATGTCCATGTAACGATAGGAATTAGAGATGAGATTAGCATCAACTCTTTGGTTCACTACAAGAAAGAAACCATGACTCATGCGCGCTTCACCAACAAGCCTAGATGTTTGTTGGGAGGCGAAATGGTCACCAAAAAAGTTGGTTAACAACTCAAATGCACCACATCCAATTCTAGGTGTAGACGATCATTAACTAGTATAAAACCCAACAAAGAGTTGGGGTCGAACCCACATGGAACAGTACTTGTTTAAATTCAGTTATGAGGTTATAAAGTGTTCTAAGTGGTTATAGGATTATAAATTATCGAAAACATACAAACAAGTCAAAAGGGGTTGACAGCGAATGTCAGATGGGTGGTTTGGATTGCAATTAATAGCTAGAACGACTACAAAAATAGGGGAAACAACAATATTAAGAGGAATTATCGGGATTTGATCGTTTATAAGCTAATTACGCTATATGGGTAATTGAAATTTAACAATAATATGCTGAAATATTGTGGGTAGGCGGGACTTTAAGTGTAATAGCTTTCTCTCGAATAATTATTACGGTTCAGGTGACTTCTCTCGAACATCGACAAGCTTAACAAGATAAATAACCCAAAACCTTAATGTATCCACTCTCTTGAGCTAGATAGGTAGAATTGAGTTTAGGATTCACTCTCTTGAGTTAAACCCATATCAAACCAATACCTAGAATCATTAATCAAACGCTTTGGTTCCAAAACCTCTCTCTCAAGCAAGCCAAGAACTCAAAATTAAAATTGCATTTGCAACTATAATTCTTAGATTAAAACACAACTTGTAGCGACCCTTTCAAAATGGTACCACTACTTAAACAAGAAATCTAATAAAAATACTCGCGACATTCAAAACCAATTAATGAGGCATACTGATTTTAATCTAGTAGAGGGATTAGATTCATAACAAACACAAAAAAAAAAAAAAAAAATAATAATCTAGACAATTAACCGACCAGATCTTCATGCATATTTTAACCTCACACTCGAGGTGAAATAACAAGAATATTACATTTCCGAGTACCGAAATCAGCCAACTCATGCTTCACACAACTTTCAAGACATATAGCAAATTAGTATATTACAAAACTTGGGTTTACACACCCCAAAAAGATTTTTTTTAAAAATGTATAACCATACTTATATTACAACCCATGGTGACATGACCAAATCAGCCCCCAAAATCTCATGTAAATATACAACCCAAAGATCATGTACAAGTCCCAAGGTTTATACAAAATATAGATGCCTATATGCAAATGTGATCTTCCTTAAGGCTTTCAAAATCTCCATCATCCATGGCCAACTTCAAGCATCATCGCGAACAGCCCCTACGATAGAAACAACTATCGCTAAGCATATAGCTTAGTGGTGTGCAAACTATAGGTTTGGAGCCCTCAAATTCACCAAGTTATCATTCTCAAGTCAAGGGCAGCACGATCGAAACAAAATCAGTAAATCAAGTAACCAATATACAAGGAGTATCAAGTTCAATATTTAAAGGTCCAAATGTTAAGAAAGATCATAACACAACTTTTCAAGAGATTCAATAACAAGGCTCACCCAATATATACATCATGTCGTCACACCAGGCATGAGCAGGTGTCAAGAAGGGTCAAAACCCAATAATCAAGAGAACCAAGAACCATATTAAAAATGGCTTTCTAGTTCGTACTTAAAATGGACAACTTCCATTCTTAAGACGGACTAAAAATCCAGAGTCAAGATGGCAAATGATCCGAACCAAGAGGCATGCCAAGAGTGACAAAGTCACAGCCACAAGAAGGACAAGGTCCCAACAAGAGTGCCAAGTGGTCAACCAGTCCGTACAAGGGGGCGAGTTACATAAGCGTCTTTAATGTATTAAAGAATACCAATACGACAATGCAAAGCGACAAGAGGTAACCAAGGTACCAAGATAACTTTCAGATATACTAGAGGTAAAAAAGAGTACAAGTATAAGTTTATACACAAACCTCAGTTCTTTAGCACAAAAACAGTCCAACACAACTTCACAAGTTCAAATCGTAGACCAACCAACGTATCAAAGTCTTCAACTCGTACACGAGGATATACAACCTTTAAAAAATGAATTCAATCGCTTATTTACTTTCTAGTAGCTCAATAATAATGGTGTAACACAGGGTTATCATCAAAAGTAAGCCTAACTTGTACAAATACGACTATACTCCCAAAACAGAAATTGTGCCCAATAAAAGCACTTCATCTCGTAACTTAGATTTGAAACCGAAAATGGCCAAAATGGAATTTATATCCTTCATAAAAGATGTAGGTACATCTATTAAGCTTGCAAATAATCAAGAATCACCGCAAAATACGCTTTGTACAAAAAGATATAAACAAAACACTAACAGTTGAACATACAGGATTTCAAATTCCAAAATCTGGACAGAACATGTCATAGGTTTCGTCCCTTATTTCGTAGTCCTAATAGCTAAATTAGAGCTTACCATAAACATAATAGTTGTAGGTATAGGAATCAGCTTTCCAAAACATATTTATTCACCTCAAAAGAAGTTATACAGAACGAGATATTCTAAAATTACTAAACACTACCCAGCTTCAAAAAAACAAGTTTTGATTACTCACCAAAAGGTAGGATGTCTCGACTTCCAGCTAGAAGGACCAAGGTTTTCTCTTGTGATATTGATGAAAATCTGGTTAGAAAATGTTCTTATGTTCTTGGACTTCAGTTCCAAACGAAAATCACAAGAGGAGGTGTGATAATATAGTCTAATGAGTGATGCTTAGTCACATATACAACTGTCCCTAAAGGTGCTGCCCCATTTTATTGTGTGCTGCCCTAAATGTATACATATACACCTATATGTATATAATTGTTATGAACACTTTCAATTCATATGTAATTTTAATTAGAAAAAATTACGTAAATACCCCCATACAATACCTTAAATTACGAGCACAATCTATTTTAAACAAGGTTGCATGTATCACAAAATTTCAAGTTCCCAAAATAAGAGTAAAACATATTGTAGTAATTAAGAAATGATGCATCGACATGCAAGAATTGATCTAGTATTTTAGGGGTGTTACACAACTAATGATTAAACACACATTAAAACATCAATTTCATCATTAAAAAACAATACCCACAAGATAATTAGACAAATAAACACATAATCACACCCCAAGAAATGGGGTATTAACCACACATCATAAAAATAGAGAGACGGTTACCAAATACATTAACCATGATCTGGGTAAAGGTTCTCAAGTATTTACAATGGTCCAAATTGAATAAATTCAAAGACCCACTTGCAATTGTTAAGTTTCAGCCTCAAAAGGTTCAAAGTCTATAATGGAACTCAAACACTAAGAGAAAACTCTAACTCTCAAACTTGGGAATTGTCTAGGAATTGGGAACTAGGTGAGAACTATTGAATTCTCATTTTAAATTTCAATTTATAGTTCCCAATTTTTTGCCCAAAAGACCATTGGTCAAAATAAGTCAAGCCTCGTCAAACAGGTCGGTGATCCGCCCTTGGCTCTCTTCCATCATCAATTTCTAATGGCCGTCAATCTGCAAGGTTCTGTGACTTTAGGTGATTTAGGTTGCCATCATGGAGTAGTTCGGTGATTCGTCGACTACCCATTACTGTCGCCAAGTTGGTTCTTCCCAGGGCTGGCACGCTGGAACTTTTGGCGAGCTAAAGAGCCACTCGCTGGTTCGCCGAGTGGTATTGGTGATCAGCGGGATCGCTTTTCTTCACTTCTTCACCTTGCCTTGCTCCTTAGCCTACAAACCTAAAAATCAATGCTTTAACATCAGTTTATAGCATAAATTAGGCATTTGAGGACACTAAAACTATAAAAACAAAGCCCTAAATGAGTCGAAATCTCGGATTCATCAACACCCCCAACTTAAACTTTTGCTTGTCCTCAAGTAAAAACTCAAGATCAATCAGTTCAACACAAATGTTACAAAATTTGTTGCTTAAGATTCAACATAAATGCACACACAAGGTTCAAACTACATACAATGCTCAATTGTGCAATCAAAGATTCAAATTGTGACTCACCATTATCGAGTGTACTCACGTTCACAATGTTTGCTTCAAATGCAACTTCAAGCTCAACAAATGTACTCAAATGCCCTCACAACAAAAGATGATTCCACCTTCCTACAAATTTCTCAAAAATTTATAGTTTCGCAATCACATACAACTCTCACACTAAAAAAGACGAACACATGTATGAATCCACCCATAGGCTTGCCCTTATTTTCCAATCAACATTTGTTTCAGCTCAGTAAAGATCACAAAGGTCTTTTTAGGGTTTGTAATGGGGTTTAGTGTAAAAGTATGGTCATTTAGGCTTAGTGGCTTCTACCTTCATGAGATGGCCTGAAAATCACTTTTTCTCCTTCTCTTTCACATTCAAACATGTTCATAATCCACCCCATTATTCAACTAAACATGAATCACCGGACACCACCTTTTTTTTACTATTCTCACACACTTTATTTCAACATTTTTGCTCTTTTTCAGTCCTTTTCTTTTCTTTCCTCTTTCTTCTTTTTACATGGAGGGGCTCCATATTTTTCAAAACAATCCATCAAATGGGGAATTTTTCACACTTCTTGACTTTCCTTCTTTTTCACAACACCCCCAACTTAGGCTTTTGGCCTAAGTTGGCTATTTAACAAATCAATACTTCATGAAGGTTATAGGTGATGGGATAAAGAGGTCAAAGTTGTTCAAGTTTCTTCCAAGAAAAGGATAGGCTCAAAAGGTGACAAGCAAAGTTCACACATCTCACAAGGTTGGCCACAAAGAGGTATATTGTAAAATTGGCTCACTCTCTAAAAATTTTGCCTAACGTCATTTAAATTGCTTGCTTTCACTTAATCAATTAGACCAACGGGTGAAATCCTAGGTGTCATCAAGAACAATGTTCAAGAAAACCTCACCACACAAGGCATTGATACAATTATCGAAAAAGACTCCACACATTCTAGCTAGCGTGCAATGTTCATCACAAGAGACTCATTCAACATCAAGCTAGTCACAACGAGATGCTAAAAGTTCACATATTGCCTATGTAACTTAGTTTACCTCATCATAGTTGCACATTCATTTTGTTCAATTAAGAGAAATATTTGAGTCATCAGTATTGACCACAATCAACACTCATATTTGCACAAGAACACCCACAACCACACAAAAAAGAGGTGGCAAAATTTTGAAACTTGGTTCAAAACCATTTTCATATCAAAATAATGGGCCAAAATTTATCAACAACCGCGATTCAACAACTAAGATATATATAAAAACCAATAAGCTCTAATATTCACAAAAACAAAATCTGAATCAAGTCAATATTCACAAAACAAGCCACAAGAGGTAGGTATGGAAATACCTCACCCCAATAATAAAAAACCCAATTGTCCTCAAATGCAACTAAAAACAAAAAAATTGTATAAAGAGAGAACATAAGGGAGGCAAAGAAAATCATCCTACCATGCTAGACCTGGGGTGAAGTCTGTAAATCCACAGCTCCCTCTATCTGGGCATCAGTTCCAAGTGTCGCAACATCATTTGCTCTACTGGAGCCCACCATAGAAGTATCCCTAAGTGATGCTTGCTTGGCAGTCTCAAACATGGCACCCTCCAAGTCAACCAGGTCATCGTAGATTGTCTCCTCATGAACACCCAGTTACTCCTCATCCGTCTCAGCCTCTGACTCAACGGCAACATCATCAGCTCTCATCTCATCTTCGGTGGTAGCTGGAGGCACCTCAAAACAAGGTGGAATATCTACACTTGGTGTGTCAGGAATCTCCACAATCCTAAATAATGAAGTGAAATATGTGGACTTCCAACTGGTCCACATATCTCTTCAACCCAATTATACCGGCCTTCAACGTCATCACCTCCTGAGTAGCACCTCGGGTCTACTCACAAGTTGTGACTCTAACAGTAAGGGCATCTAGTGCCAACTTGTGATCCCTCATCTCAGCCGTCAGGGGTTTCAAACCAACAATTATCGCTCTATCTATCATCCTAGGCATAACAAATTTTACCCGAGAGGCACTTGCATCAACAGATTGGGCCAAATTGCCCATCTTGTAAAGCATGGCCTGGGTGATAGGGGGTCTGGAAACAGAAGAAGCAACAATATAAGATCTATGGGAAGTGGTGCAACAGATGCAATCGGAGTCTCAAAAGAGGAAGGGGCAGATGTACCTGAAGGCCTACTGGTCTTATTAGGCATGATTTCCTCTATAGGTAACATACTAATGTCCACCTTCTGGAATGTATCCACTAGTGCTGCTCTCCTCCTGTCACCTTCATTATGCTGGTACTCGGCCTCATTACGCAAGATGTCAGTAGAGAAAGTGGGTATCACCTCCACATCTGTCTTTTCATCATGAGGAACATGGGTCCACCTACACATCTCGGTGATCTACACTGGGAATGGAAGCGAAGTATGTCTCTTCTTGGCCCTCATGGCCATCTTCTGCTCAATCAATAGCCCCATATTCAGTGACTGGCGAGAAATTATGGACCCTAGACAGGCTGCCTTCAGGTGTCTGAGGATGGGCTCGTTCTAGGACGGTATGATAGTGTGTGCAGATTGATTTAATGTTTCAATCACACCTCATCCAATTCTAGGTGTTCAACGATCTTAAATTAGTATAAAATCCAACTAAATAAGTTGGGGTCGAATCCCATAGGGAGCATTACGTGATTAAATTCAATTAGGAAGTGCAAACGTGGTCTAATCAACCATAGGAATATAAATTATCAGAAAAAGACACATCAAATCAAAGGGGTGACACGAATGTCAAATGGGGGTTTTGATTTCCAATTATCAACTACACAACAGTCACAAACAAGTCTAAATAACAATAAGGAGATAGATTCTCGGCATGTGATCAATTATAGGCAAATGTCGATATATGGGTAACTGAAACTACTAGTAAACAACTGAAAATCAGTGAGTAGGCTAGACTATAAGGGAGATAGCTTTCTCTAGAGCAACTACCCCGAATCAAGTGATTTCTTTCGAACATCAACAAACACGACAATGAAGAACAACCCACACCTTAATACATCCACTCTTTCGAGCTAGAAAGGTGGGATTGAGTTTAGGATTCACTCTCTCGAACTAAACCCAGATCAATCCAATACCCACAAATTATCAATCAACAATTTTAGTTCTAAAACCTCTCTCTCTCTCTCTCGAGCAAGCCAAGAACACAAAGGTAGAGTTGCATTTGCAACTACAACTCATAAATTAACCAACAATTAAATGATTAAACTAACTTTAATTCAACATTTAAACTAGTAATTAACAATACCCATAAACTAATTCAACCCATAATCACATGATCATACCCCAAAAATTGGGGTTTTAGTCAAGCATCATAAAAGGGTAAAAAATATTACCAAATCGATTAGCTTTACAATGCTCAATTTGAAGAATATTCGACACCCTCTTCCAAAATCTCCAAATTGAATCTCTAAGGTTCTTCAAAGACTAAGAAAAACTATAAGCTAAATTCGTTTTATCCAAAGAGTGTCTCCAAATGTAAGATTCATACTAAACTAAATGTTCAAAATCTAATTTATAGTCGCCAAAAATAAGCCACGAAGGGCTATTCGGCAAAGTAAGTCGGGATCGCCGAACAACACGGTGAGCCGCCCTTTGGCCTTTTTCATCTCCTTTTAACCTTATTTTCCGCATCCTCGAGCTCTGTAACTTTGGACGATAGATCTTTGCCTTGCGAAACTACTTGGCGATTCACCAACTGTTCCTTTTCATCGCTAACTTGGTTTTTTCCTTCAGGGCTTGACACACGGGAACTTTAGGCGGTCAGATAGCCACTTGGCGATCACTAGGCTTGCCTTTCTTCATTTCTTCAGTTTGTTTTGTTCCTTTTTGCCTATTAGTGTCCTTCTTTTGTTCTTCAATCTATGTACCTGAAAATCAAGGATTTAACATCAGTTTATGGCACAAATCAAGCATTTCAGGACACTAAATCTTTATAAACAAAGCCCTAAATGAGTCCAAATCTCGGACTCATCAACACCCTCAACTTAAAAATTTGCTTGTCTTCAAGTAAAACTCAAGTTTAGCAGTTCAATAAGGATGTCTCCAACAGTGCTAAAAAAGACTCATGATGAATGCACACAACAAGACTCAACTTACTCATGCAATGACCAATTGTGCACTCAAAGATTCAAATTGTGACTCACCATTATCAAAGATGCTCAAGTTCACAATACTTGCTTCAAATGCAAGTTCAAATTCAACAAAAGTACTCAAATGCCCTCACAACAAAGACTTTTTTTTAATGGAAATTTATTGGCCGGCTAGGCCATTTTATTGATCTAAAAGCAATATAAAATATGGTTCAGGCCCCAAAAAAAAAGGCCTGCTAATAGTAAAAACAGAAAGGGCAAAGCCCACTTTCCTAATTCTCCACTCTATACAAGTTCTCTTCCGCTTAATTTGTGTGTGTGCTTTCCACTTCTTTTCATTAACCCTAAATGTTCTCTGAACTACCACCATGCTTCCTCCTTTTTGTTGGTGCCTTTTGTGTGCTAAAATCTCTTAGCCTATCTGATGTAGCAGTTATAGATATATCCTTTTTGTGATCCATTGTTTTGTATATAACTAGGCTGCTTAGATAACACATGTTGATATCTCTAACTCTGTTGATAGCTTTGTGCATGTGGCTTAAGGATCTTTTTGGTTCGGACTCCTAATGAAGGAATTTGTGCCTTTTCCACATTTATGATTTTTTTCCCATTGTTGGTAGCTGCTGAAAAGTGTTGAAGCTTAATTTCCCATCACATTCAAATGCTAAATTAACAATATAGTCTGCCATTTTATTGCATTCTCTGAATGTATGTTGTGTTGTAGCTTCCAGTTCCCTTAACACCTGCTTTAGTTCCTCAAACCACTCAGCAATCTCCCATGGTACCTTCCATATTCCATTAATGATTTTCACCATTAAAATTGAGTCAGATTCAATAACAATCTTCCTTATTCCCACCATCACACAGTACCTCACCGCCTCCACTATAGCCCTCATTTATGCTTCCACATTGGTAGTGACCCCAATCTTTTCTGCTTCTGCATATATAAGATCCCCCACTGTGTTCCTCAGACAAAATCCATATGTGCCTGTTCCTGGGTTGCCTCTACAAGCTCCATCTGTGTTGCATTTGATGACTCCCTCACATGGCATCTCCCACTTAACTATAAAATGATATAGTTTGGGTTTGAGAGAGCCTAATGTCGCAGTCATACCCTTCCAGTCCTTCCCTTTTAAGTTTATCCAATGAATTTCCTCCTTACAAAATGTTAGATGATTTGTAATACTTGGTGAATCATACCATGTAAGGTGAGATCTCCGCCATGCTTCCTATCATTCCTTCTCCTCCATAAAACCCAAGTAATCACAGTTGGTAATGTCTTGTATACCATTCTCAGTTTACTTGGGCCTTCACTGTACCACCAACTCATAATAACATGAGGTAGTCGCATATTCTCCATAGCAGTACCTACATAATTAGCAAAATGCCTCCATAGCTTTTGAGCTATGGTGGCTGTCAGAAATAAATGTTCCATGGTTTCTTGATGTTTTTTATCACAACACCAACATCTTGAAACCATGTGAATTCTCATTCTTTGGAGATTATCATCTGTGGGAATTCTTCCTTTCCATATCCTCCATAGAAAGAAGTTAAGCTTAAAGAGGAGCCCCTTATTCCAGATATAATTGAAGATCTCCAATCTCTCCTTTTTATGCCTTAACAGATTCCAAGCTGACTTAACACTGAAAGTCCCACTTGAATCCCCCATCCACCAAGGCGTGTCTCTCTCTTCTTCCTCTATCAATGGGTTGATCTTTCAACAATGTGTTCCACCATTTCATCAGATACATATTGCCATAATTTAAAGATGTCCCACCTTCCTCCATTTATGAATTCTCTTACTTCGATATCCTCTTCTTCAGATCCCCTGTCCTCAACATAATAAAGTGATCCCTGCTTAGTCCAGTTGTCAAACCAAAAACTTGCTTCCCCCGATTTCACCTGCCACCAAATGTTATGTTCTACTTCATCTCTAATCTGAATCATTTTTCTCCACACATGTGAAC
The DNA here is from genome assembly GCF_900185275.1 of Solanum verrucosum. Classification (NCBI taxonomy): domain Eukaryota; kingdom Viridiplantae; phylum Streptophyta; class Magnoliopsida; order Solanales; family Solanaceae; genus Solanum; species Solanum verrucosum. Next base: position 368,829 of record NW_026020069.1, on the reverse strand, counting down.
CTCCCACACCCTGTGCTATTACTGGGTGTTTCTTCTTGCAGTATTTGTTCCACATGTAGTGTGCCCATAGTGAACCTGATGAAACTCTAAAATTCCACCATAACTTCGCAAATAGTGAGTCTGCCACACCATGTAATGATCTAAAACCCAATCCTCCTTCTTCTTTTGGTAGACATAAGTCTTCCCAAGCCACCCAATATTTCCCTTTGATTCCTCTCATCTTACTCCAGAAGAACTTTGCCATTATTTTGTGAATTTGATCAATTACCCCTTTAGGTGGATTCATAGCTGACATTAGATAAATTGGCATTGATTGTAGTATATTCTTAACAAGTACATATCTACCTCCATGTGATAGTAATTTACTATGCCATGTCATGACCCTTCTACTGATCTTCTTGATTAAATCCTCAAAATGACACTTCTTCTTTCTTCCGTAGAAAATAGGACACCCCAAATAGGTAAAAGGAAAAGATCCAGTTGCAATACCTGTAATCCTCCTAATTCTGTTTCTCACCACAATAGGCACCTTTTCATGCAAATACAAGAAACTTTTGTTCAAATTAATGAGTTGTCCTGATAACTTCTCATACCTACATAAAGTATCCATCATTCTTTTAATTGATCCCTTATGCCCCGAAACGAATAATTAGTGTCATCCACGTATGACAAATGATTAATTTTCTCACTCCATTTCGGCATCCCATACCCTATAAACTTTGAATTTTCATTCAATCTATTTAAGCTCCTTGATAAAACCTCAGCCGCAATTATGAATAGGGTGGGGATAAAGGATCCCATTGCTTTAACCCACGAGATGATGAAAAGATACCATAGGACTTGCCATTAACCAATACAGAATACCAGTTGTTTGATATTAGTCTCCAAACCATATCAATAATTCTTTCAGTGAACCCCAATCTTCTCATTACCTTGATCAGGTAAAACCAAGAGACTCTATCATATGCCTTAGCCATATCCAATTTTACAACCACAATATGATGTTTATGTCACTTACAATCTCTTGGGCTAATAGAACATTTTCTGCAATGCTTCTCCCCTTCATAAATCCAGTTTGATTCTTCGAGATTATATCAGGCAATACCTCCACTAATCTGCCATGAATAACTTTCGAGATCACCTTATTTATAAATATACTTAAACTGATTGGCCTCAAGTCCTTAAAACTAGTGACTTTTTCCTTCTTTGGAATGAGAACCAGATTTGTATGAGTTACATATCTTGGTAGTTCCCATCCACAAAAGAAAGCAATCACTAATTTTACAATGTCCTCCTTTATGATCTCCCAACAAGCTTGGAAGAATTTGCCCGACAAACCATCGGGCCACTAGCGCTTTCACTATTTAATGAAAAAATAGCTTCCCCACTTCCTCTTCCTCCGAAGTTCTATCCATCTTCTCTTTTTGTTCTTCTGTTATTATGTGTGGGATGCAATTTAGCATGGCCTAATCGTCACTAACTGCTCCAGCTGCAAATTGATCCTCAAAGACTTTCATAGCTTCCTCACCTATGCTTTTATCCTCCCTCAGTATAGCTTCATTTTCATCCTCTATTTCATTTATAATCAGCCTCCTCCTTCTGCCTTTCACGTATGAATGAAAGAATTTCGTGTTCCTGTCGTCATCATTAAACCATTTCATACCTGATTTTTGTTTCCAAAAATCCTCTTCCAGCTGATAAAATTTCTGCAACTCCTCTTCTGCCTTGTTTAAGTCTCTCATGTTTTCATCTGAACAATGTACTTCCAGCTGCACTTCCTTTACCTTAATCACATCTTCAAGTGTGGATACTTTTTGAAAGATGTCTCCATATGATTCCTTGCTCCACTTGCTAAGCACCCTCTTTAGCCTATTCATTTGTTCTTTCACAATATAAAACGGCCCACCTTGTATATCCATTTCCCAATTCTCCCTCACCACTCGCAAGAATTCACCATGTTTGACCCAAAAATTCAGGAATCTAAAAGGCTTGCTGACCCTTTCATTGTTTGAGTTACATTGCAATAATAAAGGTGCATGGTCTAACCCTTCTCTGACTAAGTGTTGTACCTCTGACACTGGGAATTGTTGCAAAAAAACCAAGTTACCAAAAACCCTGTCTAATCTTTTAAAAATGCATTCATCTTCTATTCTCCCATTCCACCACGTGTAGCTGCTTCCTGTGTACTTTATTTCATTTAAAGCACAAACATTGACACAATGGGCAAAATCCACTGTTTCAATATTGGTGACTGGCAAGCCACCCAGTTTTTCTGATGCATCCAAAACAACATTAAAATCTCCTCCCACAATCCATGAAATGTCACTGTTGATGCTAATATTTTCCAGTTCGTCCCATAATTCTAATCGATCCAGCGCATTACACCTTGCATACACAGCAGTGACACAGATCTCCTTTTGCAAAACCTGATTTTTGAAGATAATCGAAAGTTGTTGATGACTATCACTCAAGACATTTCCAACCCATTCATCATTCCAGAAAACCCAAATTTTAGAAGATAGATTAGCCATTGCATTCGCCATACCCAATCTCCTTCTATAATTTTCTAACTCATGAGGCCCTTTGAAAGGTTCTAAAAGAGCAATATACGATAATTTATTTCTCTTATTTAGATCAATCACTATCAAAAGAATTTTGAGTGCTGACTGATCTAATATTCCAAAATAATAGTTTGTCCATCATCATTTAGACAAAGGTGGTCTTGCCGAACTACTTCTTGTACTTCTAACTTTACCTTCAGGTTTATTGATCTTCCTTCCCGTTCTCAATTCCTTGATATGCCTTGGTGAAAGGTCACCATCTTTTGACACTTCAGCAATATTCTCCATGATGTTCTCATCCTTTTCTTCATCCCTGTTTTCAAATGTTTTATCAGGTTCTTCTTGCATTTGCCTCAAAGAAACTAGTTCCCATTCTTCATTAGTACTCTCGTCTGTCTTATTTGTAGATGATCCCTCTCCCTCCAAGTTAGTGTGATCTGCATTTGGAGGGTTTGGTGGCTTCTCCTCCACATTTATTTGTTCTGATTTATCATCTTTGCTGCTCACTTCTTTCTTCCCTTTGACTTCCTCCATATTATTTTTTTCTTGTGTATCAGTATCCTTGCTAATTATCTTTATACTTGCCTCCCCTGTTTTGTCATTTTTCTGCATAGACTCTTTTACAGAGTCTTCTCTTTCTATTGTGGCTCCCTCTATTTTGTTGCTTTTGACAGGCAATTCCCCCTCTTCTCTCTGTGCCCCAAAAATCTCTTCTACCCATTTCTTTGTTTTACCAAGCCCTTTACTCATTACATCCTTCCCTTCACTATTCATTGATGTTGTATCCCTTTCATTTTGTTGTTGCTTTGATTCCTCTTTCCCTTCTTCTTCAGTTAATGCATCAAATTTGTTGCCTAAAATAACATTAGTTTCCTCCTTCGCTTTCTCCTTATGATTCCATCTCTGAGTCAGTCCTCATTTGTTTTGATACCCCCTTCTATTTTCATTCTTTGTTTTATTCTCCTGATGTCATTTTTCCTTCCATTTCCCTGTGTCCTCTACCCCTTTTTCATCATTCACCTGGCCCCCATCTTTCTTCATCTTCTCTTTTGCGGTGGCTTCCTTTTCACTCACGTCTTCTTCTTTAGGGTATAGTTCAGGATGCAAAACAAAGCACTCCTTCTCATTATGACCCTGCAATTTACAATTTTTGCAGTACTTGGGCAGATAATCATACCTTATGGTGACCCACTTAGCAACTATTTCCCCAGACTTCTTTTTAATACCAACGTTAACCCGCTTTAGGAATTCACCCATTAGATCAACTTCCACCTTGACTCTAGCACAGCTAGGCCTAGTCTTGTTGCTAGTAGCCGTATCCACTTGTAAAGGTTTACCCACTGCAGCAGCAATCAAAAAGATCGTTTCTTTTCCAAAGAAATTGGGAGGCAGTACTGGCAGTGAAATCCATGCAACTGCGATCGACATTTCCTCCAATGGATCAAAGAAAGGATCCCATTTAAATGTCCTCATTGGATAATACCAATTTCTATGGGCAATGTAGAAAATAGGTTTAGAGAGCAGATTCACATAATCCTCCATCCTTGAGGCCCATATGAGTACGTATCGATTACACAATAGACCAATATTGACGTCTCCTTTTAATTCACACTGTTTCGGAATAATTTTCCTTAATTCCTGTATGTCTGGCCATCTATAGGAAAATTTCCCAACAACTGCATATTCCAAATCTTCATTAACAATCATCTGACATACCTTTTCTTCCTCCCAAATAACCTTTGGTTCCCCATGTAGAAGAGACGAGGGTTTTATTGGTACAGGAGCGCGAGTTGTCATCGTAGGTTGTAAAGTGGTTGCATATGACATCTCACCAGTCAGCAGTTTGTTTGACAGAACATGAACTAGCGGAACAACCTCCAAAGGAGGTTGTCCACCGGCCAAATTGGCCATTCCGGCAATTCAAAATCAGAAATTAGGGTTTCGACGGCTAGGTTTAGAGAGCATTTTTTTATTGTTCTTTCCCTCACAACAAAGACGATTCCATATTCACACACAAATTCTAAAAATTTAATAGTCCTGAAATCACATACGACTCTCACACTCACAAAGATGAACACATGAATGACCTCACCCATAGGTTTGCCCTTATTTTCCAATCAACATTCATTTCAGATCACTCAAGATAAAAAAAAAAGTATTTTAAACGCTTGTAACGGGATTGAGTGAAAAGGAATGGTCATTTAGGCTCAGTGGCTACTACCCTCATGAAATGTGGTCTGAACATCACTTTCTTTCTTTTCTTTAACATTTTGATCATGCTCACAATTCACCCCATTATTCATTTTCACATGGACTACCGGATACCTCATTTCTTTAGAAACTTTCACTACTCTTTTTTCACAACTTTTTCATTCTTTTTCTTTTGTTTTCTTCTTTTCTTTTTCTCTTCATTTTTATATGGAGGGGTTCCATCATTTTCAATATTATTGCTCAAAGGGGAAATTTTTCACACTTCTTGATTTACCTTCTTTTTTCACCACACCCCTAACTTAGGCTTAAGGCCTAAGTAGGCTATTCAAACAAACCACATTTCATGAGAGTTATTGGTGAATGGATAAAAAGGGGTCACAATTGTTCAAACAAGGTTCACACAACTCACAAGGTTTGCCACAAAAGAGGTATACTGTCAAGTTGTTTCATCCATTGAATTTGTGGCCTAAGATCATTTCAAGAGCTTGCATCACTTAGTCGACCGGACCAACGTGGCAAATTTTAGGTGTCATCACACAATGTTCAAGGTAAGCTCATCACACAAGGCATTGGCACCAATATCAAATGAGGCTACACACTTTCTAGCTAGAGTGCAATGTTAATCACAAGAGACTTCATTCAATAACCGACTAGTCACAGGGAGATGCAAAAAGTTCACACATTGTCTATACAACTTCATTTGGCCACATCCTAGCTGCGCATTAATTTTGTTCAATTAAAAGCATTATTCAAGTCATCAGTATTGATCAATATCGATGCTCAAATTTGCATAAGAACAACCGCAATCACACACAAAAGAGGTGGCACAAAATTTTCAAAATGAGTCAAAAACCATTTCCATTCAAAACAAGGAGCCATAAGCTCAAATATCCACAAGATAGAATCAAAACACAGTTTAAAACACAAAACCCAATATATATATATATATATAATGTAATCACAAGAGGTAGGTATGGAAATACCTCACCCCACCCACAAGAGAAAAACAGTTGTCCTCAAATGCGACTAAAAACACAAAAATCACAATAACAACAGAGAGGGAGGTAAAGAATGATCTTATCTACTCAGTCGCTCCATCTGTCAGGGCATCAATGTCCGGGGTCACACTCTAATCTTGGGCATCAGTGTCCTGGGTAACAGCAACACTGGCACCACTAGAGGCTTCCATGGAAGTATCTGTCAGCAACGTCTGAATGACTGACTGTACTATCGTCTCCTCTAAATCAGGCAGGTCCTCATAGATGGCCGCCTCCTAAGCATCAAGCAGCTCCTCATCCGTCTTCGCCTCTAACTCAGCAGCAGCCATATCATTCATAGGCTCATCTCTGGTGATAGTCGGAGGCATATCAGAACTAGCTGGAACACCCAAAGGCTCAACTGACTCAAACAGTGAAGTGAAGTTTGTGTACTTCAGATAGTCCACATCCTTACTCAAATTAGAAACCTCGGTTTTCAAAGTCGTAACCTCAGAAGTAACCTCTTGTTCTCTCTCACAAGTCTCTATTCTCGTCGTGAGAGCATCAATCGATGTTTGGAGGGGCGTCAAAGCAGCTGAAATAGCCCAAGGGAACCTCAACCTCTAGCCGAGAAGCCCACACATCGGCAGAATGGGCTAGGTACCCCATCTTGAGGAGCATGGCATAAGTGATCCTAGTAGGCTGGGAAGCAACAGAAAAACCTAGGGCCTGGGAAGGAGTGGCAGTGGGTGTACCTGAAGGCCCGGAGGCCGGAGTAGGCAAAGATGCCTTTGCAGGTATGGCCTCAACATTAACCTCTGGGGATGCATCCACCAGAGCTTCTCTCCTTCTATCCGCCTCATCCTGTGTGTACTCGGCCTCTATGCATCGAATATCAGTGGAGGATGTGGGTGTTACCTCAATGTCCCTCTTTTCATCACAAGGAACTCCAACCAGCTGACATAACTCTGTAATCAACACTGGGAAAGAAAGGGATGTCTGGCATTGTTTGGCCCTCATGGCTATCTCCTACTGAATGATTAGCCCCAAGTTGATGCTCTTCTGGGCTATGATTGATCCGAGATAGGCCGCCTTTGGGAGGCGGAGAATGGACTCATTTTGTGAGGGCATGATGGAGTTGCTGATGAACCTAAACAAATATCGAGCCGCTATATTCAAGTCTTTCTTCTCAATAAGAACTCCAGCCTCGATCCACCTCGGGGTGGTGTCATTAATAAAAAGAGCTAGCCATCCTTTTAGGTCATCCAGAGTCGTCACAGTGGTAGCTAAACTTTGTTAGTCAAAACCTGATCTTCTATCAAATACAACATTGATATAATCATTTTTACATCTCACTGCCTTCCCCCGGAACATGACAGACTCTACCAGTCTGAAGGCACTGGCCTTCTTCTTTCCCTTTGGTACAAGGTCATTGTATGCCGTGTAAAACTCCTAGACCCATGTAGGAATATAGGTGCCACGAGGACTGGTAAACTGCTCAAACCTGTGGAACCGGAGAGTGTCCCACACATTAGGGTACCTGTCTACTACACCATCCGTGGACAATCTCTTCTCTTCCAGAATAGTCCTCAATCCCTCGGGCTGTGGAAACCGGAGAGTGTCCCACATATTAGGGTAACTGATAAACCCAAACTAGTATCTAGCAGCAACATTCAGGTCGTTCTTCTCTATCGGTGCACCAGCATCTATCCACCTCGAGGTGACTTCTAACACCAGGTGTCAGCCAACCCTTTAGATCCTCCAAGGTATTCTTCTGAACCAAGTTGATGTACTAATGCAAGGAATTATAAGTGCACCCCAAAACAACATTTATGTCACCACTTTCGCACTTCACCTTCTTGCCCCGCAATATCACAAAATCAACTAGTTTGAAGGCACTGGCCTTTCTCTTCCCGTTCGACACCAAGTATCCATAAGCCGAATAGAACTCCCGAACACAATTGGGATTGTAGTGGCCCTGGGGTTTAGTGAAAATTTCAATCTTATGGAACTTGAGAGTATTCTATATATTTGGATATCTATCCACCACACCATTTGTGGACAATCTCTTCTCCTCAAGATTAGTCCTCACACCATCGGCCTTTAGTCGGTTGAGTTAATGGGTGGAGGACCCTGTACTGGTGGTGCCGCGACCACAGTCTGTGCTGGAGCTGGGGAGGAGGAGGAGTCTGAGGTACCAGGATCCTAGATGGATCATTTATAGACTTGGAGCGTAGCTCCGCTCTCCGGGCCTGTAATAATTGGTTGTCCTCTGGCTCAGAGATGGAAGCCTGAGAATCCTATGAGTCCCCCTCACTACCAAATGTGGTGAGGTCTGTCTCATAGACTCTCTCACTATCGGAGCTGGCCTCCGGTGTCTCAACCATGGGTGTCTTTCCCTTGCCTTTGTATTTTCCTCACCTGGTAGGGAGTTTTGCTGCCTTTTCTTGGGATGAAGTTGCATCCTCATTTATAACCACTCCACGTGGCCGTTTTCAGGGCGACATGTCTTTAACGGTGACTTTGGGTCTAGCCATTCCAGCAAATAACATAAAAAGCATTAGAAAAACTTAAGAAAAACATTATTAAAAGATATGCAAGAAGACTCGCCAAACCGGTCGGCGAGTCGCCAAAAGTTCCAGCGCAAAAATTTCACAAGCTCAAAGTTGGTCGGTGATGTACAGGGCCATTCGGCGGATTGGCGACATCAATCGGTGAACTAAAAGTTGCTCACCGAAAGTTACTGTGTATTTTAGGGAATTAGGGGAGTAGAAGGGCGATCAAGAAGTACTTTCGGTGAGCTCAGGCGTATCGTCGAAAGTTACAAAACAAAAACTCAACATTAGGTGAAATTAAAGGCGATCTTGGGGGACTTAGGTGAATCGTTGAACCAATCGACGAGCCCGTCCCAGCTCGCCAAATGGTCCTTCACGCTAATTTTTCACCCCTTACTTCAAAATCAATCCCGCAGCCCCGAAATCAAAATTAAATACCTACACTATGAAATTAAAGCAATACCCATACTATCCATGCCATCGAGGTACTCTGACTTCACCCCGCTAGACCCAATACATAATCAACACAACCCAACCAAAACATTGACTAACGACATGAGAATCAATCATTTGCCCCTAAGAATGACATCAATCGCTCCATCATTAGACAAAATACAACATTTAGCACAATTCGGGGTTACTCAGACTTCACCCCGCTAGACCCAACACATAATCAACACAACCCAATAAAATAATTGACTAACGATACGAGAATCAATCATTTACGAATAATTAGTCACAAATTCAATTAATTACGGGCAATCCAACAGTTAAACAATGATAAAACCATACTACCCAACAATTATCAACAATAATTTATCACAAGCAATTTTTATTTAAACCACAAATTTAGTTCGGGGTTCGGAAAACCAACCTTTATGCCAAAAAATAGTTGAAAAGCTAGGCGGCAAATAATTCCACAATTAATCCGAGCAAAGATCCCAAGTAACACGAGAATAAAAACACAAAAGTATGAAAGATCTAATATCCAGTGAGAAAGTGAGAGAGTTAAAAAGTAGGAAACTGAAAGGATTTTGAAATTTTAAATCATTTGACCTTTAAAACCTTTCTGTTCGCGCGTAAGTCGATCGAGTAAGTCGCACCCGTCGAACCACTCGGTGATGCGCCAAGTGCTAATTTAACTCACCGAGTTTTATAGAACTCCCAGAAATTTGAGGAGTTCAAACGGTGGAAAAAGTCAGGATCGCTGACCTACTCGGTAAGTCACCGACTGAGCCTTTAGCTCGGCTAATTGCAACTTTCCAACACTTTCACTTTTCAACTTGCACAATCAACACCTGTTATTCAAAAAAAATATTTAAAACATCAAAAACTTGGGTTGCCTCCCAAGAAGCATTTTATTTAATGTTGTGGCACGACATAAATACCATTTCAAGCTTCATTTTTGGGGTTGGCGGTTGTGTCACTAGGCAACCCCCTTTTTTGTCTTGGGTTGCATTGAGTCGAGATTTGACCCATTTGTGTCTTCAACTTATTAATAGAGACTGAGTGAGAAGTCACCGTTTGATTTAGAGTTGATACATCGTCCTTCATCTCTTTCAACAATTTGTCCGACCCTTCAACCTTATTGAGAATGCGTGAAAGCATGTCTTTTGTACAAAAGTTCTCCAGGTCAACTCTTTGCTCTTTGGGCTTTTGGCGTTCATGAGGTGGGACGTATCATTCCTTATCACTATCCCTTTCCTTCCAAGCAACATTACGATCATGCCATTCCTTATCACGATCTCTCCGTCCATCCTCTCTATTCCAACCCGGATTTCCACCCAGCCTTAGGTAATTTGAGTGAAATCCTCCTCATTTCTTAGAAAGGAAGTTCACTTCCTCATTGTACAGTGGTTCTAATTGTGCTTCTTCAGGGTTTACTCCACCAGCATCCACAACATTTACACTCTTCAACCCACTACCCATCACATTATTCGACAATAGATCTAGCTGAGTCATCATTTTGGCCATGTTTTGGTCTCTCTCTTGATCCTTCTTGATCTGTTCTTTTGTCATCCTAAAAGTGAGAGGAGACTCTTGGTCCTCATGAGTGTACCATGCTCTATTGATCTTGGTCATGTCATCAAGAAGTTGAGACGCTACTTCATAGGGTTGTTGCATTATACCTCCAGGAATAAGTTGATCAAAAACTCCTTTGTTCACCGAGTCAAGACTCCTATAGAAGTATTGTAACAATATATGGTTTGGCAGTCCGTGAGTCAGGCATTGAAGTACCAACTTCTTAAATGTTAGCCACGTCTCGTTAATTGGTTCACCCGGTAAGCGTTTGAAACCTTGGATACTATCCCTGAGCGTCATCATCTTTGACGGGGGAAAGAATCTCACATGGAAAGTTGTGGTAGGTTCATCCCACGAGGTGATGGAGTCCCTCAGTAATTCAGCTAACCATTTGGTAGCTTCACCCATCAAAGAGAATGGAAACAACCTAAGACAGACTGATTCTTGTGATATGTTCTTGAATGAGAACGGACCACAAACATCCATGAAGTTCCAAATATGCTCATGGAGGTCTTCATGGGCCATCCCTCTATCTAATCCTTTCATTTGGAGGAATTGTAGCATTATGCTCGTAACATGGAAGACAACATTACCCTCAACATGAGGTAGATGAATTGCACCAAAATTATCCAATTGAATTGGATCATTCACATCATTAAGATTCTGATACGCTCAAATTACACCTCTATTAAATAAGTATAAGCGATCGTTGTCAAATAAAGAACCCAACTTGTAGGTTGGGGTCAATCCCACGAGGAATATGGTTCAGACTTAAACTTAACTAACTATTAAATCTGTTTAGTCAAACTATTTATGAGAAAAGTAAACAGGGGGATTTTTGTAAGCATGTAACATAGTGTTGATTAAGTAACAAGTATATGGAAGTGGTAGTTTGAGGGATTCATGGAAGTGGTAGTTTGGTAGGTGGTAGTGTGGTAGGTGAGTAATTTATTTTAATTACTTTATTATAATATTCTTTTTTCGGTGCGAAATTCATGGTAAAATGTAATAATAACTATTGTAATATTCTTCCGATAGTTGTTTCAATCTGAGTATTTCATTAATATTATTTATGATATATTCTAGATATAATATATCTTGGGTTCTTTGGTACATATATAAATTTTCCTCCATTAATTGTTCTAATAGTTTTATATCTTCCATAGATTCTATCCAATATTGTAAATATTCGTAGTTCATTTTAATCTGAATTTATTTCTAAATCATGTCATTCTATTCTTTCGGAGTCTAAATCATGTAGGGCTATTTCATACCATTCTTGGTTCAATATATCTTCTGATTCGTTATCTTCAAATATTTTTTCCCATATTATTCTTCTTAATTCAATTATTTCTATATTTTTAAGTATATATAGGATTAAAGTTTCGTAGTTTTTTATCATTTCATCATGCATGTATGTGGTCATGTTCGTTGTTATGCAGATTTTTTATTTTCAATTATTTCTTCCTATCATATCCATAATTGATTAAATTCATATTAGATCATTATGAACCAGATTATTTGTTTATCATGTTTTCCTGTCACTACTAGCATCGTACTTTAGCGGATACTTCCTTCTTATCAGCGCCTCAACTTTGTTTACTCCCCTAAATGGCTTTCCTCGCCTACCGGTTTCAACATTAGGATGGCATAGTATAGAAGTTTTCTCCCTGTTTTCAGTGTGCTAATAAACTAGAAATAATGATTCAAATAATTCTAATACATAATAACTAACATAAATTTATTCAATCATATATATGATATTCACGAATATATGAAATTAGTTCCGCATATTTTTTGAACAATATACCTTTGCCTCTTGCTTAGCCATGCTATCTGAAATATCTGATTGAATTTCAGATTTTTCCATTAGTATTTTAAATATTTATCTTAGTTGAGAGAGTGTTTTCTGAAAGAGGATTTTTATTTAGGCGTTGCCTGCTTTACAATGTTTACGACTGAGTCTATATATAGACATACAAATTTACTATTCTAAACACATATCCTAATACGTTTTTTACACCTGTCCACTACTATTTACTACTATTCATGAATAGTTTCCTATTCTAATCTACTACTATCTTATTAAGACTTATTTACAACCTTGTCTCCTAACTTTTACACTTGTCCTTAGTATGCACATGCATAATTTTACATTTATTGACTATTTTACATTACCTTGTCTTTCTTACAATAATAATGCTGACTAATAATTTACATTGTCACGTTATTTTACATAATTTAGTCAAAAAACTTTAACTTCCCTTGTCTTTTCTGCCACTTTGTCTGTCATCTTATCTTTTTTATTTTGTCCATATCTTATCTTGTCTTGTCTTGTCTGCATCTTATCTTCATCGTCTTCTTTTACTCTAAATCGACATTTGGAATTATGTTATCTTCACCGTTGCATTTCGAACATATTTGATCAGGGTATTTGTGTCCAATTAGTTTGCAATATCTGGTTAATAACTCCGTTGAAATAAATCCTGCTTTTAGTGCTCTTGTTGTAGGTCGTTCCTCTGGTTTTAGTAATGATAAAATCCATCGCTGGACTTCATCCATATATGTTCTTCGTAGTTCTCTTGAATTTGAATATATCATTAATTGATCTCTCGAGTAATAACTCCATATAGCATTTCCGTTTAAATAATTGTTTGCTAACTCTTGTATAATAGTTGATATACCAATTATTCTTTTGTTGGCATAAAAACTTGGTATCTTTATTTTGCATATCTCTTCCTGTTGTCCGATGTCCTCGGGTATAATCATATCTTTAGTTAGTCCTATCTTGATAACCTGTATTGGAGGTTTTATTTCCTTGTATAATATCTTCGTTGGTGCTGTATAGAATTTTATATAAGATAAATTTCCTTTTGTAACTCTTTTGTATGTGACGAATGCCTTGTGTAGTTCTGGTATTCCACCAACTTCTTCTCTGTCGTATGTATATACGGTATTTAACAGTCTGTAGTTGTAACATGGTCTTACTAAATTAGCATTAGTTTTTGGCCGTGCAATTAACTTGTTATATCCTTGTAACTTTTGTGTCAAATAATCCTGGTTTGGTTCTTTTGTAGTTGATCTGAGGTTGAGATTTAAATAAGTTTGGATTTTGTGTATATTTTTTATATAGGTTCGTGTGATGTAGTTATATGTCTTTTTCTCAGTTTGGTTTTGCAAACTATCTGCGTATGTAGATGTTTGTGGTTCTATGGGCATATGTCTAAGTGTCCTTTGGGTAAATTGTTTTTGAATAGCTGGTTTAAGTTCGCATTTTTATGTTGTTTATCGCTAACTTGTTTGCTTGTACCTGCAGCTGTATTTAAACAAACATTATGGGTTTTAAGGTGTTTCCCAACGTCACCTTTTATCTCTGGATTTTTAGAGTCTTCTGATAGACTTAGCTCCGTATTTTTATAGTCATGCTGCTGACTTGTACTAGCTTTAGACTTCAGATTATCTTCATTAGTCTTTAGCTTTTGTATCTCGTTGTCCATACTATCAACTTTTGTACAAAGTGTAGTAATAGCTTTGAGTATCTTTTCAATTGTATCTTCTTCCTCAGTCTCAGTCTGAGTAGTTTTGTCATGATAGGTAATCTGCAATAACATCTTATCAGTTTTTATTACTTCAATTGTAAATGTAAAATTTAATATATTTAATATCAATCTCCTTATTTCTTTTGTTGTTACCGAATCTTGTATTTTTCTTGTTAGTCACCATTTTACTTGTGTATTATCTGTTCTTATAATGAATTTGCTATATACAATATATGGTTCAAATGATAATAAACACTTATATACTGAATATAATTCTTTTCTATTTATTTCCCATCTTATTTCTGTATTATTAAATGTTCATGAATGATACCTGCAGTGATGTTCTATCGTATTGCCATCATACCTGTATTTTAATATTCCTCCATAACTTTTTTCACTCGCATCTGATTCTATTATATAAGTAAATCTTTTGTTTTCATCTGGAAAGTATAGTTTAGGTAAGTTTTTACATAATAATTTTACCTTTTGTATTTGTATTTGGTCTTTTTTATCAAACTGATATTCTATATCTTTCTTTAATTTTTGTTGTAATGGTTTTAAATTCTCTACTAATTTTGGTATGTATTCTCTTACTTGATTTACTAGTCCTAGAAATGATTGTAATTTCTTTTTCGTATCTAGTTGTTCATTTGAGTTAATTATTTTTTGTACTATGTGTGTTTGCATTTTTATCTATTTGTATTCCTAAAAATTCTATTTGCTTTTTCATTATGTCTGCTTTCTTTTACTTAGACTTATGCCTGAATATTCTATAATATGTATAAATTTTTCTAATAATCTTATATGTTCATCTTGTGTTTTGGAATATAGTAATATATCATCGCAATTTTCTAGTTGTTTAAAATAGTTATCCATAAAGTGTTGATATCTACCTGGTGCATTTTTATATCCAAATGGTAATACATTCCATTCATAAAATTCTTGTAGTACCGTAAATGTTGTAAGTTTTTTAGATTCTTCTTCTAACTTTAAGTGGTAAAATCCTGATTTACAATCAAATTTGCTAAAATAATTATATCCTTGTCTTTGTCTTATCTTTATTATTTTATTTGGTATCGGGTAATTATATGTTTTAGTTTTTGCATTTAAGTTTCTATAATCAATAACCATTATGCTTTTTTCCTCTTTTTTGTTCACTATTTTATTTACGATAAATGACGGCTTGTGTGCTTACTATTGCTTTCTTGTATATATCCTTGTTCTAGTAATTCATTTATATGTATCTTGAATTCGGTTAAATCATTAAAAATTA